>NC_054702.1:60080835-60369863 GCF_016097555.1 Gigantopelta aegis
ACACACACACACACACACACACACACACACACACCCAACACAAAATAAATAAAAATCAAAGAACGAAACAAAACAACAAACAAACAAAACAAACAAACAAAACAAAACAAACACAGCCTTGTAAAGTGCTTTAAACGATCAAATAGAAACACTGAAATTGTAGAATAAGTTAAACAGTACAGTAACTGCACATTTGAACAGGCCCACTAACGGAAGAAATACGGTAAATGAACTGGTGGTGTAATTTACTAGCTAAACTGAAACGGATGACAAATAAAACCAAGTCCGGTGGATGGGATATTGGTTAATCTGGGAAACGCGACAATGTCAATGCTGGATAATTGTTTTTCTTGGCCAAGGTTGTCGTGTCTGAATCTCAACATTATCAGCTTAGACTAGAGATTGTCACGTCACCTTTAATAACACACATAAGAAATTACCAGATACACATATTAAAGATGGGTTTTGTTTTCTTCTGCTGTTTATAATTCTATTTTACTGGCACTAGAGAGGAAATAAAATTAATACAGGATCCTAACTAGAGGGGTTGGAAAATGGCAGTTGACTCTCCCCGCCCACACGCCCCGAAAAAAAACCCCACCCCAAGTTCCCCGTTTAGAATTATCGCTTTTGTCTAGCCGTGCATGACACTGATTCCATTTTGATGATGACCCCACTTATGTTATATTTGGTACAACCCTGCCAATTCGTCCGTGACATTTAAGCTAACGTACCATTTCAAACTAATTTTGTTATTTCTGTGGATATTGTGTAAAAGTCGATTATAATTATATAAATTATCGCTGTTATCATGAAGTTCATAATTTCTGAATAGAAAAAAAGATCACTAACGTCATCTGAAAATTCCTCTATCGTCATCTTCCTCGGGACGTCTTGCTCTCTAATGATAAACAGCAATATAGGACATTTATTAATTTAGTGTAATTAATTAATTAATTATTTAATTAATTAATTAAAGTAATTCAAATACAGAATAATAAAAAAAACAATTAAAAAATGTCACGTGAAGTTCGAAACGTACAAAACATAATCTGTGATTCAAGAATGACTAACTGATACAGAAAATAGATTTGTCCTGTAAATGAAGTCATATATCATGACGATTAAACAATAGAAGAACAGTATAAAGGTTCATTATAATCACCATATTATCTGTGGTTTGCGCCTCCGTCGCCGCCCCCCCCCCCCCCCAAAAAAAAAAATCATATGTACAGCCCTAGCACTGCATGATTAAAAATTGCCGTCCCTCCCTGTCTTGCTTCCGACTTCATGACACCATTCTGGTGCTACGCAGAGATTCTTACAGAACACCTATTTGCGTATGAAGAGCTCACAGCTGTGTCGTCTGCTGACACATTGATATACATACATGGTCGATAAATTTCTAAGAGCTCTTGTCTTATATTTGTGTGGGATGCAACTAAGTTACAGAGGTCACCTCTAGGGGGCGGTAAGCCGCAAGTTCGATCGCCCCCATTGGAGTCGGTATTCCCCAACCATCTCATCCAGCGCTCCGCGACTTTAGATCAAAGACCGGTGTATGTACTATCCTGTCTAGGGAAAACTGACTGCTGCTTTTTCGTTAAGAATATCCTTTGTGCCTGCTGCTGGTCCTCCACTCTCTCTTTCCCCCCTTCTCTCTCTCTCTCCTTACTTCCCCTCTGTGTGTTTGTCTGTCTATCTCTATGTAAGTCTCTCTCTCCCTCCCCATCTCTCTCTCTCTCTCCTCTCTCTCTCTCTCTCTCTCTCTCTCTCTCTCTCTCTCTCTCTCTCTCTCTCTCTCTCTCTCTCTCTCTCTCTCTCTCTCTCTCTCTCTCTCTCTCTGTGTGTGCGTGTGTGTGTGTGTGTCTCTCTCAACAGTAAAAAAAAACCTTCCATGATATCCAAATAGACTGTTTGGCGTCTACTGCAAACATCATGTCAAATAACGAACGCAATATTCATATGACTTTGTTTCCGGAGTTTAAATAACACAGCTATGAAATATGTCATAAAGGAATGCATTAAGTAGACTGCAATGTTATATTCGTGCCTGAAGGACATTTCATCACGTTAGTGGATGGCGTAATTACTGACATAAACCTACACATGATCCCGTTATGTGTATTGTGCAATCACGAGAAACATGATTATATGTGATAACGATCAATATATTACTTCAGATACTGTTTCTTAAACCGATATTGTTTAAGTAAAAGGAAATGAAAAACATATTTGCCGAGAAAACAGAGACAGAGAGAGAGAGAGAGAGAGAGAGAGAGAGAGAGAGAGAGAGAGAGAGAGAGAGAGAGAGAGAGAGAGAGAGAGAGAGGCGGGGGGAACCAAGTACTTCTATCAAACAAGCAGGGGGGGGACCAAGTACTTCTATCAAACAAGCAGGGGGGGGGGGGGACCAAGTACTTCTATCAAACAAGCAGGAAGAAATGTTTTATATGCAAATTCCCATAGACAGGATACAATTAATCATCCACAATATACAACATTAAATTGTCCTGAAAACGCGTCTCTGAGCAACTTTGTTTCACGATTATCCTTGGAGCATGCCCCCGAACCCCAACAGATATCACTGCCTTTGGGAGCTCGGTTTATTTACCTTCGACAAACTCAAATTGCCCTTTTTTAGAATACTGTGACCCTTTTTACGAAATCCTGGATCCGTCCCTGAAGAACTTTAATTTTGGAAGCTAGTGGCATTGCCAAATTACCTCGGTGGAACAGTGGTAGGTACTGGGCTACCGTTATAGAACTGGCTCCCACAAAGAAGAACCTTTAAATGAATAGGCGTAAGACCACCGCAGCGACTTCTCTCACTGGTCATTAAAAATACATGGTATCCTCAAACATGGTTTGGTATTTAAAACAACCCCACATGAAAATAAAGAAAATAAATTAAAACGAAAACAAAACTAACCAAAACAAATTTTATACTTAAATAAAACTCCCTGTGGCTGTTTTAGTTTGCCTGAAGGCGTTTAATACCCCTTATTAATGATTCCCAGGCCAATTACATTCCATAAAACCACTGGCACGACGCCTCTGGCTATGTTCCTTAAGAGAGTTTAAGTTCAGTGTAACACTTATATGTGTGTCAGTGACGATAGCTGGGTTCTTTCTCTTCTAAATATTCGACCTTTAAGATTTTTCTTAGGGCAAAATATTAATAAGTACTATATGAAATACGACACTGCTTAGGTATACATACTACCAAACATTGTTATCTCGACCTCAGTTAACTCGTTAGCTCAGGATATCTTGAAATCGACAAATGGTCTCATGGCATAGTTTTCACCTAAAAGACCTCTAAAAACTAATAAGTTTATCTTGACCCACCGTTATCTCGTGCTATTCGGTTACCTTAACTCTCCCTCTGTCTGTCTGTCTGTCTGTCTGTCTGTCTCTCTCTCTCTCTCTCTCTCTCTCTCTCTCTCTCTCTCTCTCTCTCTCTCTCTCTCTCTCTCTCTCTCTCTCTCTCTCTCTCTCCGTATGTAGGTACGTGTACGTATGTATGTATGCATTCCAAATTGGGGCTATAACATTTGAGCGAAATATTTCACTGTCAAAACAAGTGAGATAATTTCGGTTACGAGAAAGTGACCCATCTAAGACAATCTGCTGCTCACTCCGTAACCTTTGTATGGCAGTTCCTTGAATCTGTCCTAAACAATATCCTAAAAATCCTCGATAGTCCAACGGAAATGTGACAACATTGTGCCTTTGATGATAAAAACATGCAATTTTGCATAGTGCTAGGACATACCCTAGAGACAAAAATTAAACATACGGACATTGCAAATTTGTCCTCTGGGAGACATGGAGGCCATTTTTCAAAATGACCGCCATGAGTCTGATTACCACAAGATCCAATGTGGGTGTCTGAATTTACCATATTTTGTGAGAATCGGAGTTTGATATTCTAAATATACAACAGCAATGCCGGAAGGTGTCAACATGTTAATTGATCTCCAATTCCAAGCCAATGGCAACAACTGGCATTTCGTCTAAATATCAAACATTGTCAGATAGCACAGACTCAAACCAAAATATAGCTAATTAGTCGGTTTTATACTTTATTAGAAACGTTCCATTAATGCGATGCATTTTTAATGACAATAGTAAGAGTGAAACTTCAGAATTTAAGGATGTCATTATGATTATAGTAAATAATGACAATGAAACAAGATAACTTTTCTGTAGAGTTAGACAATGTGCTGGAGGTTTTGGATTTCCCAAGATAATCACCTAAAAAATATCAGAATACTAGAATATTTACAATGTGTTTATCTATACACCAGTCCTATTCTCTATATTTCTATATGTCATACATATCTTTTTCAAGAATAGCTTCCTGGAACCCTATACACCAGGAACAAAACAGTCTATTCAATGGAAGACGGACACAGAATGAAAGACAGAGAATGTACCGAATGACAGACATACAGACAGATATACATAGAGAGAGATCATTTATTAACTCCTCGCCTTATGTGCATCACACACACACACGCACACACACACACACACACACACACACACACACACACACACACACACACACACACAGATACATATACATATACATATACATATATATATACATATATATATACATATATATATATATATATATATATATATATATATATATATATATATATATATATATATATATATAAATGGAAACAAACATAAAATCATATAAGCTATTCCACATGCAATTATGATATACACTATAATTAAATAATAAAGACACGACTGTATAGAACGTAAACGTTTTTGTAAATTTTGCTTTTTCATATACTTTACAGACCTCTCCGTGAAAAAATAAACTGAGGAAATAATTATATTAATTGCAATCTTAGATTATATGAAGCCATTTAACATACAATGAGCATTGAACATTTTTAATTTTTAGTTCTGCTTTTTAAAATTCATTTGCCATAAGGAAGCTAGAAATGAATCACCCTGAACTAGTATCAGAGGAAATAGTGAAAGTTTGTTTTGTTTAACTACACCACTAGAGCACATTAATTTATTAATCATGGTTATTGGACGCCAAACAATTTGGTAATTTTGACATATATTCTTAGAGAGGAAACCCATTACATTATTTCATTAGTAGCAAGGGATCTTCTATATTCACAATCACACGGACTGAATAGCACATACCACGGCCTTTAATATGCCAGTTGTGGTGCACTGGCTGGAACGAGAAATAACCCAAATGGGCCCACCGACGGGGATCGATCCTAGGTCGACCGCGCATCAGGTTACATCCCGCCCCTAGTCTCAGAGGAATGACGAAGAGCTAAAGTTAAAGCTTCCCTTAAACTGCGAGGTATTCTTTACTTTAAAACATATTCAATATAATATCCAAAACCTGTCTATGGAATCTCTAGCAGAATATGTAGAAGGGGAATGTATGCTACCAAATAATCGATGTTGATTAATATTTAAATAATCAGCTAAAGGAAGACACTCAGTGATATTCATGCCCACAATCACACATTTCCTATTAAGAGCTTCTGAGGAATGGCTTCAGAAGGTTTTAAAAAAATATCTATTAAGCTCTTTACACCTTAATACTAATTTCCCGTTTATTTTCATCAGATGGCGGTTGTATCTCTGCAGTGAATAATTCTTCATTATCTGTTACAAAAAACAAAAACAAAACAGGAAAAGCCTAATCTCTTATTGGGTTTTAGAAAGAAAAATAAATTCTGAAGGTTACAGTTGAGATGTGTGGACACAATATAAAGAAAAATTTTATTTTTTATTTTGTAGGAAATGAAGATTTTGAAGAAGAAATACAACAAAGGTAACTGAAACAAACCCCAACAACAACGAACCCCCGCTAAAAAAAACCCCACACCCCCCCCCCCCCCGCTCCCAACATCTCAAACAAACAAATCAAAAAGAAAGAAAAAACCACCCACAGCAGCAACGATGACGACAACAATAACAACAACAACAACAACAACAACATCAACAACACTCTCAGCTACCCACATATCACTAGACAATGCCATCCATACAAAATTAACATTCAGTAAGGTTCTATAACCTGTCTCAACGGGACAGTCGTTACACCATCGGTCTCAAGATTGGTAGATACCGGGTACGCACCCAGGTATCGGATTCCACCCAGAGTGAGTCTTAATAACTTACTAACAATTAATAATAATAATAATAATGTTAATACTACTAATAATAATAATAATAAAAAACGTCTTCTGGACAAACAGCTCAGATAGCTGAGGTCTGTGTTCAGGACAGCGTGTTTGGACCTTAACTAGCTACAAGGACGGAACTATATACAGTCAGACCTGTCTTAAGCAGTCACACAAGGGAGTAGAGAAAAGCGCAGGTTGTTATATATACGTCGTTAAAACGTTTGTTGTTGTTTCCTTCTTTTGCCGTCTGTACTACTAATTAATGTTTGCGTGCTCCACAGTTGACTATGAATTAACTTTGAAGTTTCGACATTTCGCCTCCTATAAGGTGAATGGAATGTTGTCACGGGGATTCTATAATACCCGTAACTGAATAAAACACGATTATCAAAATATCTCTCCTAACTGTATATCTATTAGATCTCTCTGTAACAGGCTGTTAAACCCTAGTATGGCTCGTCTCTAGGTATGATCAGAGATACGATCTTATATAAGTATATATTATTATAGCACGTTTAGCTCACTAGAAACACAACAAAACACAATACACTTTGGACTCTGTATTCATCTACGCTGACAAATGTACAGCCGTAGTAGTAAATTAATAACAGCAATAATAACAACCCAGAACTGATCACTTAATTAGTTAATCTCTACGTGTCTAGTTACACAATATGCGAATCACTTCACCGTTACACAACACCCACGCGTGTGATAATTGAGAAACTCTTCCAGGAGAAGTTAATTAATAAAGGAATTACAACACCATTCCTAACTGGTTAATTTTTAATTAACCCTACTACTCGTTCAGTAACGTGTGATAATTTAGGAACACTTCCAGAGGAACTTAATTAATAAAGGAATTACAGCTCTATTCCTAACGGGTTAATTTTTAATTACCCCTAACTACTCATTCAGTAACCTTGTAACACAGAATTAATACTGGTACCGATCACAATAAAGACAATAACCTACAGTGTACCTAGGTCCGCTAGGATGACTGGCTAAGCTTTATATTACCAAATACTCATATAATGTTAGAACAAGAAGTCTACGATTTACTTCGTCAGATGACCGAAGACACTGTCTAAAGAATATTGGTATAATACAGTATTAAAATATTTAAAAGTCACATCAATCACATCAAGGTTATACACAGAGAAGAAATAATATATTTACCAAAGTCCAAACGGACTAACGTTCCCTGGGAGCCGTCCTTTTCGTTCTCTTCGATATCTCTAAAACACTAGCTATTTATTATAAATCAGGATTTTGCCTGGGGGTACAAGGCGGTACCTCACGTATCATCTCATATTCCAGCTCTACTAGAGTCGGTATATTTCTCTCTGATCGTCAGACTTACTGACGCCATCGTCGCCAAATCATGGTTGTAAAAACCGCACTCGCAGAGGTATTACGTAACTTCTCGCCACATGGCCTCCGCACCTGGCTAAGGGTGTGTATTAGGCGTACCGATCGAGGACTGTCGCGCAGAAGTCTTACGTAACAAGTTGCCCATCTGGGCTTAAGTGCAATGAAACTGCACACGGCCCTCTAACACAATTGAAATCGCCACAGGCGAAACAAATTTAAGAGCATGTACAGTCACAAATGTATTAATTTAATTATTTAATTCCTATTTCATGCAGTATATTGTCATAGTAAGTAAATCTACAGATGTCAAGCTTAGCTCAGCCAGAGACATTTAGATGCATCCCAGTCATACATATACGTTCTTAATTGATACACAGTAGAGATGTCAGGACTGAATGGGCACTAGTATTCCTGAAGGTGTGAAGATCAGTTATTTGCTGCACCATGTCGCTGTTGTTAAAATATCCCTTCTATATAATAGTAAATATTTACTGTGGTCGTTTAATACAGGCATTTTAGCGATTGGGATCCGATTTAGGTGGCCGCTGGCCGCGTTAGACAGGTGACCACTTATTATAGGTACATTTACATTACAAATCGTTTGGGAGGGAAAAAGTGGCCTCTTAAGGCAGGTGACCGCTGATTACAGGTGGCCGCTAGGACAGGTGTGATGTATATATATTTTAATTAGTAATATCGCCATATACTTCTTCTAAGGCTACTCAGCTACCCTGAGGATAATCACGGTCAAGGTTCCTGTATGGAATCACAATGTCATACGCTACATATCCTGGAAACGGAGACGCATCACATGCAAAGACTTTACTTTCTCCACGTCGTTCCATTTCCGGCAGTTCTCAACACAGATACCAGGGCCGTACCCTGATCAAAATCCTAGAGGGGGAGGGGGCACTACTTTTTATAAACAAATGAAACACTAAGCAAATTATATCCTGAAATGTGTATGCTATTAAAAAAACAAAACAAAAAGTGAGATTCTCAGGGGGGCAACGGCCCTGGATGCATTTGTAAATTACTAATATTGTATTAAGTCCGTGCTTTAGTAATGCACCAAGTACGATACATCTGTGTCTCGCGTTCCAGCATACAAGAAGGACATGTCAAGCGATGTAGAGGTGGAGACGAATGGCGTTCTTCAGATGATCCTCCTCAAAGTAATCGCCGAAGGTGAGAAGGCTGGCAGCCAGAAACCTGCAGCCAACGATACTACCGCCAACAAGAATGCAGCCAACAAGTCATCTACTGCCAGACCCTCCGCCAGCGAGGGCCATGTTAAACAGAAGGGTGTGAAACTGTCCAGTGTAAGTAGCTACGATGTCTTATACTTCACCAGGGCCCGTGCATATATTAAAAAAGTCAAATCTATCATGTCGTCGCCATCATATGCGTGCAATTTGAATGGCTTTAGAGTGTTTAGGGTGTCAATGGCGTTAGAGTGTCAATGGTGTTAGAGTGTCAATGGCGTTAGGGTGTCAATGGCTTTAGAGTGTCAATGGCGTTAAAATATCAGATTAAGTTAAAAGTCTTGAGTCTAGACTCTAAACGTTTTATAAGCGCCAGGCCAGGAGCCTAATTAACTCAACTTTGCGAGTTTCGCAGTGCAGTGAAAACAGACATGTAAGGGTGATACGACACGTTGCACAGTTCAGTTTGAGAGAGCTTGATGTAAATCAGGCCCCTAGCCTTATGTCTTTAAAACCATGGCTGGAGACTGGAATCCATAGGCTGGTACCCTCCTGTCCCGGAACTGGCCACTGGCGAAGTCAGAGACTAGATCCGGGGTTCGCGTGCCTGAACCTTTAAGGATATGGACACGTTAATAGAGTTCCCATCCCATCCTATAGGCTAGTAAGTACTGTGTTTGCACGATTCAATGGGGAGGCATAAGGGGACAGTTACACTGGTTTGTCTGCTACTAACCACACACAACATTGGGCAGTCCTGCTGAGTGAGTCTTGTACCCAAGACGACATTCACGAAGCGTAAGTGGCTATAAACATGAAAATACTTTGAAATAAATGAATAAAATGGAGTCCATTCCGACGCATACTGCAGCAACTGGACTAGGACATATTCATTCGCTGTCCTAGCTCTGACACCACACAAGGCGGGCTTAGTCTGTTCGATAATACGTGCCAAGTCCATTTGTGTATATACTTGTAAATGCATCAAAATATATTTTATATCAAACGCCAATATTGTTTGTTTTTTTCAAAGCCGAACCTAGCGTTGTAGGATAAAGGATTGGGACAGTTACCACCCCATGCGTTTACAAAAAAAGAGTACATTTTAATTTACATGTTTCTCTGGCTAGAGAAGACTCTATATTACTATACCCAGAGTCTTTTTCTACTGCCTCTCCCCACATTATTTTAGACTGATCTATTGTACAGCTGTACCTTTAAAAATATATTTTATTATGTTATTATTTAGTACCATTTGTGTAAAGTTAGGTTTATACATACATGTAACAGTATATCAATATATGCTATGCATTTAGAAAGTTCTTGTTGTGTCTTTTGACTGATTTACCCGTTAATTTATTCCTTTCTCTTTTTTTTTCTAGAAAGAAAAAGCGGCGTTGAAGTCTGACAAGGGCCAGCCTACCGAAGGTTCAGCAGCATTCAATGACGAGAGAGAAAAAATGATAGCACAGAAATACGCAGCAAAGGTACAAACAAGGCTTATTTAGTTTTAGTAAAAGAGATGTAAAATATACAGAGTGTTTTATTCTATCAACTACACACCTCATCAAAAAATCAAAAATCAAAAATCAAACAACACACAAAACAAAACACCCAATTACATGGTGATGATGATGGTGATGTGATCAAGACAGTATCTGATTCTGTTAAATACACACCTCAGGCAGAATTGAATACACAGTGATGGTGATACTGATGACGACGTCGATGGTGGTGGTGATGATGATTCTGTAAACTACATTCCTCATCGGGAGATTATTACATGATGGTCGTTTGGTGGTGATGATGTTAGTGGTGATGGTATCAAAACAGTGTTTTATTCTTTCAACTACACAACTCAACCAAAAGCATGATATTGTGTAGGTTATGGTGATGATAATGATGGCCTTGGTGATGACACGATACAAACAGTACTCGATTCTGTCGACTACATACCTCTTCCATAAATGATTACATAGTGGTGGTGGTGGTGGTGGTGGTGGTGGTAATGATGATGATGACGATGATGATGATGATGTATTAGTAATGATGATATCAAAACAGTATTTGATTCTGACAACCACACCCCTCATCCAGAAATGATTAGATGGTTGTCGTGGTGGTGATTGTGTTGGTGGTGCTGATGTCTGTCTGGTGGCTGTGCTGATTGTGGAGGTTGTACTTATCGTGGTGATGAAGTCACGTAGAGCAGTACCTAACTTAAAATAACTAGAGGGCAATGAAAAGGAGTTAGGGTACACCAATATAGATTCTTCTTGAACTACGAAGGTGCCTTTTATACTACATGTGACACTTTTCTGTATTTTCACGATATGAATCGTTATGTGTGTCTTATAAATACTATTAACTACACAGAAAATTATATTTCAATAACATACATATCCGTATTTAAAATGAGGGCTTCTTTTTGCAGATGGCTAGTACAAATGATATGAAGTCCATAGTAAAACAGACTAAAGGAGATTCAGAGGTCGCCCTCATGACACTGACTCATTTCTTAGGTATGTATCAAACTCGTTTATACGGGGCACGAGCTCGATTGTGCCTGAGCACCCCATTGGACTTAATATCTGAGGTGAGATCTACTTTGAAGACACAGCTGATATATTGTTTTAATACCAACACAATTGGATTACTATATTTTCAACTGGAGCTGCAAATCTAGGTACAATTAGCTCTGGGGCCAATTTCACAAAACAATGTCTACGATAACTTTACGTCTGCGATAAGCAGTGATTCCTGGCATAGATTTACAAGTGTTTGGTATCTATTTCACTGGGAAAATTACATCATTACGGAAAATGGAGCAATGTAAAGACAAACGAAAATAACACAAGTGTTCTTCGAACTTTATAATTATAATAATAATAAGACTTGTGGTTTAGACGTAGATTTACGTTTACGTGCAAAACTAGGCTTATGATGTCTTTTGAAATTGGGCCCTGTCCCACAAATAGTCTCACGAGGGACACACCAAGGAGGTGGAAGGGTAACAGAGACTGTTTTAATCCAATAAACTAATATTTTATTTTATTTTTAAAAATGTATTATAGCCCGTTCCTAACTCACGATTTGTCTACTCGCCGAGTTACTGCAACACATGCACTCGTAACAATGCTACTGCTGTTACATAAGAAAGACATCTGCTATCTCGACACTGTATTTCATTTCTGTATTCTGTTGCAGTGCGCAAGTTCAAAGACCCCATAAAGTACATCTTCAATACCTTGTATGACAAATTCGACACGGCTGGCACCAACCGTACGCTGCTTTCCTACATCATCATCAGTCGATCCGAGGTGAGACACTTGCCTAGATCAAACAAATCATTCAATGAAGGACAGTGAGGGGGAGGGGTGTAATCATTATTGATTAATATTATGAGACAATAGCGACCAGGGCCCCGTTCCACGAAGCGATCTTATCCCTAAGATTACCCTAAGCGCATATATACCCTATGCACTTAAGTTGATCTTAGGGCTAAGATCGCTTCGTGGAACGGGGCCCAGATGATTCCGAAGACGAGAAACAATAAAAGAAAGGAATGTTGTTTAATCAGTAGCTGTCATATATTGGTCATGTGTAATTGTGACACCACGACTGGTATATCAAAAGCCGTGGTGTGTGCTATCCTGTCTGTGGGATTGTGCATATAAAAGATCCCTTGCTACTAATAAAAACAGCCAATAGCCGGTGATTAATAAATCAATGTGCTCTAGTGGTGTCGTTTACCCCCCCCCCCCCAAAACCCCCAACCCTTTGTAATTGTGAACAAATGAATGTTTGACGACACCCCAGCATGAAAAATACATCGGTAACTGGGCGTCAATCTAAGGTAAATTTAAATTGTAATTGTGATACATAGTTTGATAAGTAATGAAAGAAATTTCAATTTCTAATTAGCAGCAACCGACAGAGCCCATGCCACACGACAGAACAATGCTTAATTAATCATTGGCTATTGCATGTCAAACATGTGACGGTTCTGACAGGGTACTAGTCTTCAGAGGAAATCAGCTACATTTTTCCATTTAAGCAGCAAGGGACCTTTACACAGGCAGGACGAAATGCACAAAAAACCTAGTACCCTCCACCCCCTCAACAACAACAAAAAACAACAACAACAAAAAGAAACAAACAAACAAACAAACAAACAACAACAACACAAAAACAACAACAAATAAAAAACACCCCCTCGACCCCCCACAACCTCCCCCCCCCCCACAAACATGGCACAAAAACAAAACGGACAACAAAGGAAACTACAACGAAACCAACCAAATGTTAGTCAAGATGTTGCGTGTCGGCACGCCAATAAATCGAAGACGACGGTTTACATATTAACACAGTCCAGAAGGCTGAGATGAAATATGGCTTAGTTGCATGCTCATCGCCGTTAACAAGAAACTATTACGACAGCGTTGCTATGAAACCGACATATTATACATGTTGATGGAATCTTCCTTCATGGTACCATGCTGCGAATATTCTTCATTAAAAAACTAGCTCCCTGTTGGCATGAGATATCATCATTGTCATCATTGTCGTCGTCGTCATCTTCATTATCGTCGTCGTCGTGGTCATCATCATCATCATTATTATCGTCGTCATCATCATCATCTTCATTATCGTCGTCGCCGTGGTCATCATCATCATCATTATCGTCGTCATCATCATCATCATCATTGTCGTCATCATCAACATCATCATCTTCATGATCATGATCATGATGATGATCATCATCATCATTATCGTCGTCATCATCATCATCTTCATGATCATCATCATCATCTTCATCATCATCATCATCATCTTCATCATCATCATCATAGTCGTCTTTGTCTTTGTCACAACCATCTTCATCATTTTTAGCAGCAGCAGCACAAGATGATGAACTAGAAACACTTCCCCCAAGGTCATCCCCCTGCCTCCCAAATTAAAAAAAAACAAAAATCGAACACAAAAATCCAGAAACAAGACAGCATTAAAACAAACAAACTTTACAAAAGCAGATTAGACACCCAATTTTGTCATCCATACCTTTCGCTCCTTATATATTGTAGCTCACTTGCACGTAGATAAACCATCTAAAATCACTGATAAACATCCTCTAACCGCGTTGAGATATGATGACCTCGTTCAGATATGTTGTTCGCATGCCAGGTCTGCACTTAGTTTCTCCCCCGGTTGATGTAATCCGATATTATATAAGACACGCGATTGTCGTTTATTTCCCGTGACTTGTCTGGTAATTGGATCTGAATAAGCTTTAATGCCGACTCGTCCTTGCCTCGAATCTCGTACCATGTCGTTAAGAACCAGCCAGGAATTACGGATCGCGCTAATAATGAAGATTTACCAGGCATATTATGCCGGACGAGTCGGGGAGATTCATCGCGATGTCGTCTTCTGGTTGACTGATCATCGCCAGTGTCGCGAATGTAACTGATATAAGAATCTATATTGTTATGAAGGTGTTTTTCTTGCAAAAGGAAAGATCGGTTGCTACTAATTAATGTAAAAATGGCGCGGGTTTACTCAGAAGACGTGTCAGAATTACCAAATGTTTGACATCCAGTAGTCGATGGTTAAGTTATCAATATTCTTTAGTAGCGTCAATCAAAGGCCGTGGTCTGTGCTATCATGTCGTCATTCTTCATCATTCGTCTGAGACTTGGGGGTGGGGGTGTGGGTGGGTGGGGGGAGTGGGTGGGTGGGCGGGAGTGGGTGGGTGGGCGGGAGGAAGCCCAGTGGTAAAGTAAAGCGCTCGCTGGATGCACGGTCGATCTAGGAAGGATACCCATCGGTGGGCCCATTGGTTTATTTCCCCTTCCAGCCAGTGCAACACAACTGACATGTCAAAGGCCCTAATATGCGCTATCCTGTTTGTGGGATTGTGAATATAGAAGATCCCTTGCTACTAATGGAAACATGTAGCGGGTTTCCTCTTTAAAACTAGATGTCAGAATTACCAAATGTTTGACAGCCAGTAGTCGATGATTAATAAATCAATGTTGTCTTGTGGTGCCGTTATAAAAAACATTTTTTTTTTTCTAGCAAAAAGAAAAACAAAGCAATTGATCCCCTGAGCGCGATTGATCTCACGGTCTGTTGCACCGTAGATTGAGCTTTCTTTTCCATTTTTCTTGTACATTCCTTCTTATTTGTACATTAATTTTAGCTCTGTTTTTGATGTACGCGGTGTTTGTCGCGGCGTGGGCGTTATAACAGTGCGGAACGCGGGAAACTGACGCATAAACATCGATTCTGTGGTTATTAAACTAAGTTTCTATGAAATGGTAACGATTATCTAACACAAAAATAGTACTAATTGGTGATGTCTCATGAGATAAAGTGTCACTATAGTCGTTAAACTAAGTTTCACTGAAATGCTAACGGTTATCTAACACGGAAGCAGTACTAAATGGAGAAAACTATACGAATGGCCGTTAGATACAAGTTATCTTTGTTGTTTTGAAACATATCTAACGAGCGAATGTAATATTCTATTTCTTACATATTCCACAAAAGCTGGTTTAAAACAAATTTAAACATCTTTTCTAACTAAAACGCATTTACGGCACTTTCTTTTATGCGTCACAATTCAAAGTAATTAGTTTCAGGTTCACTTATACGTCACAAAGCTGACAATTTCTGTAGTGCCTATTTGATTGGATAGTAAGGCTCTAGCAACCGGATCATCATATAGGTACAGCCAGTCGTATGTCTTTAAATTGGTATCACACGTATGTGTGTTGTATAGAGAATACTAAATTAGTGGCCGCTAGATACCATTTATCTCACGAGTTGTTTTAAAATGTATCTAACCAGTTGTTAGATAAATGGTATCTAACGGACACGAATGTATTATTATATTTCTTACATATCCTCAAAAACCAGGTTTTAAGTAAATTTTAACATCTTTATCGACTAAAAGATATTTACAACCGTTGCACTTGTAAAGTATCATCGCAATCGTGGCCGAGGGGTGAATTATTAAAAAAATGGTTTTGTTTAACGACACCACTGGGGCACAGTGATTATTTAATCATCGGCTACTGGATGTCAAACATGTGTTAATTCTGACACGTAGTAATTAGAGAAAACCCGCTACATACTTTTCTAATGCAGAAAGGGATTGTTTATATGCACTTGATATATCAGTCGTGGTGCACTGGCTGGAACGAGAAATAGCCCAAACCGACCGCGCATCAAGCGAGCGCTTTACCACTGGGCTACACCCCCCCCCCCCCCCCCCCCCGAGGTGTGAGATGGAAGAATAGCTTCAGTTTTACATCGCACCAAAATTAAAAAACCCAAAAACATTCCAGAGTACACCTTAGAGAATCTATGAATGAAAAACATTCTTAATATCAATTCTTCAGTTTCTATCGCCTGTATTAAAAGTCACTCTGAGAGGAGTCATGCAATGCTCCAGTTTATGTCTGAGTCAGCGATGCCATGACTCCATCACCCTCTCAAACATTTCATAATTCATTGATTAGTGCAGCTGTAGCCGTTTCCACAGACGATTGTAAGACTTCGAACTTTGTAGATTTGAACATAATGTTTTTCAAAAAATCCATATTGCTTTCGTGAGTTATCTTGTAACTACAAACATGTGTGTTGTATGTTGAAATTGGAAGAAACCGTGTTGCCGACAGCTATGAAGGACCGTGGAATGAGATACCACAACCCCCCTCCATGCCACCCAACAGCAAAAAACCCCCCCCCCCCCAAAAAAAACAAAAAAAACACATGAACCTCCCCAACTGCCCCCCCCCCCGCAGAAACAAAACAAAACAACAAATCCCCCAAACTCCCCAACAACAAAACCCCAACAACACAACCCCCCCCCCAAAAAAAAAAACAACCCACACCCCAAAACCCCCAGAGACTCACACAAAAAGCAAAATACAGCGCACAGACACACGCACAGGCACACACACAGACACACACACACACACACACACACACACACAGACACACATACACACATGCACACATACACACACACACACACATACACACACACATACACACACACACACACACACACACACGCACACACATACACACACACACACACACACACACACACACACAGACACACACAGACACACATACACACATGCACACATACACACACACATACACACACATACATACACACACATACACACACGCACACACATACACACACACACACATACACACACACATACACACACACACACACACACACACACACACACATATATATATATATATATATATATGTTAAACTATTGGATGATACTGAATATGAATTTAATTACTTCGATGTTTGTACTCCATTTAAAGGTTAAAGATCAGTGGTTTTAAATAGCTCGTATACTGAGTCAAATTAAAAACTTCTCAATCTAAAATTTGAATAAAGTCAATGAGTGTTGAAAGCAGGTATTTTTCAGGAATAAATATTGTAATGGCAATGTCGACACTCCATTTGAAGCCCATAGCAACCCATGTAACCCGACCCATAGCACGAACCCTCCACAAACTTTGCAGGAACTTGGTGCCTCATTAGTGGAAAAATGGCGCCGTATCCCTAATGCAGCCTTTACACGCATCAGGCAGTCAGTGAGGAGACGTTGCCTTGCAGTTGTGGGTACACATGGAGAGCATACGTGCTACTGAACCTGTGATTTCATCAGACGACCCTGCTTGTGAATTACCATTTTGACTGTGGTTTTGACGAATGCTGTGTGCGCATCAAACAGATTTTTGACTCAACATTTATTCCTATTCTTTCTTTGGACGTCATACAATAAAAAAATACCTTATTTAACACGTTATTCTGTCATATTTACTAATTAGCCAAGATGAAACGGTTGTGAAGGTTTTAATTTGACTCAGTATATTTTATTCAACCAATTGTTTTAAAATGGTCACATTGGCGGAAAGGGAGATAAATCAACTGACTCCGAACCACGCAACCTACGCCCAATGTAATCACTTCTACAACACTAATAGCGCACCTATTCCAGATTGACACTGTATTCCCAATGCAAATGTTGCGCTTGAATATGAATCCAACCAGTTTGGAAATTACTCTCAGTGATGGATGCACCAACGGAACGTCTTTGACGTTTCATGCGGGCGCCATTGCTTCTCCTAAAGGCGAGTAATTCTTTTTGTGACAGTAATTGATTAGAACGTAAAAATAGAGCTCCCCACAGGCCACCCGATGGCAACTTCAAATGGCAGAAACCTTAAACAAAACACGATTGAATGGCTTCGGTGTGCTACATGTTACAACATTAATATAGGTTTCAGAACGATTTCTCAGGACTGAGAAGCTCAAAGTTTCGTGTATATATATATATATATATATATATATATATATATATATATATATATATATATATATATATATATATACTAGTGGAACTCGGTCGGTCGAGCAAAGTGTCAAGATTTGCCTGCGGTGTACTAGGTCTTCAGGTTTTTTTTCGCTAGTTGTAATCAATTAGCAAGTGGTGTATCAAAAATCGTGGTATGGGTTTCCCCATCTGTGGGAAAATTAACATAAAAGATCCATTGTTAGTAATCAAGAAGCCAAACGTCTTAATTGTCTCACACAATAGACTCTATGCCGGATCTGCGTTCAACGACAACGAGCGACAACGAGCAAAAACGCGAACGTTCGCAAACTATTTGATTGGTTCTCGATGTTGTCATTTGTTGTAGTGTGAAACGCATACACGAGTATAGCGAAGGTCTGATCTTTAAAATGCTTGGCCAGAATGACTATGAACACTTTAGTTTTTATCAGCATTGATAATCTACGTATTGTTTAATTTAATGGAGAAACATTGTGATAGCCGACACTATATTACACAACCTAAAAACTAAGGTCAGAGTATTATATAGGTCGCTTGGTCCAAAATCAGGCAAAAGCTAGCAAACAATTTGACTGGTACCATCGTCTTCTACCATAGTGTATCTAACTAACGTTATGCTAGTGTCAGACTATCAACTGTCACGACGAAGTTGGCCAAGTCGATGGTTACGTTGTAATTTTTCAAACTGCAGATTTATAATGGGTTTGCTCGGATTAACAACTAATCGGTCGTAGGAGTTGTACACTACGGGAATCGAGTTGTTAGAGCGCTCAGACTAGCAACAGGTCAGTCGTAGAAGTCGTGAAATCGGCGATTTGACCAACTTCGTCGTGACAATTGGTAGTCTGAATCTACTATGAGACGCAAAAATCAGTCTATACCAGCGAGCAACCGTGTATACTGTTGCACATACATAGTCTAAACCAGCTTAGTTGATATTGTGGCTTTTGTAATCTTTTATGAATTGGAAGGAAGGAAGGACGACGCACTCAACACGTCGGACATATGGTTAAGGACCATGCAGATATTGAGAGACGAAACCCGCTGTCGCCACTTCATGAGCTACTCTTGTCGATTAGCAGCAAGGGATCTTTTATATATACCATCCTACAGACAGGATAGTATATACCACGGCCTGTACGGTAGATAAAATGTGAAGTACCACACGTTTTATTGGTTTTCTGTCTGGGTGTGTTAATACGCTGCTTACATGTATATCAATTTTATTAGAAAATGTTAACTTTGTCGACAAAGGGAATTGATTTGGCCCAACAGAACCTGTAGCGTGTATCACGGAGACGTTGAACTAACATTTCATTTATTTGTGTTTCCAGATTGATCTGCAGGACATAATGAGGAAATTCCAAAAGAAGTACAAGCGGTCTCTTGCCGAAGCAGTCGAGATCGAATGCAGGGGGCGCTACAAGAAGGTTCTATTGGCTCTTCTTAATCCAAAAGACTAAAACATGATAAAGTTATGTCTGTGTCCCATTTTTGTGCTAACATGAATATAATTACCTAGAATGACATAACTATTGTAATATGCGACTTAATATTTTATAATATAATATTTTATATATACAGCATGCGAGGACTATCTACCAGGGGGACACATTTAATATAAAACAGGAAGTTTACCGTTCTCCATATTGCAATTGCTTGCTACGATGTCAATCGTAAAAATCTGACATATGCTGATGTTCCAGTAATTTGTAAAACGCACAAGTGAATTGTTATGTTGAGCTTGATTATTTCGGTGAATTTCCAGTGTGTGGAAACTTAGCCCGATTTGACAAATCTAGTCATTCAACCTACATATGCATCGAAACGAATAAAAAAGAAGAAATGTTTTATGTAACTACGCAATCAACATATTTTATTTACGGTTATATGTCGTCAGACATATGGTTAAGGCTCACTCATTATTATATGAGAGAGGAAACCCGCTGTCGCCACTTCATGGGCTATTCAATTCGATTAGCAGCAAGGGATCTTTTATATGCACCGTCCCACAGACAGGATAGTACATACCACAGCCTTTGTTAAACTAGTTGTTGAGCACTGACTGGAACGCAAAGCGAATAAGGCGCAAATACCATTTTCCCCATAATCCATATGCGAATGCGTATATGTATAATCCGTAATGCGTAATCCATAACACTCACGTTGTATGCAAATATGTTGAGTAGATTCCATTTATGTATCTCCATACGTGTGGGGCCGGATTTAGCTCAGTCGGTTGAGTGCTCGCTTGAGATGTTTGCGTCGCAGGATCGAACCACATCGGTGGATCCATTCAACTGATTGTGTTTTTCCTCGTTCCAACCAGTGCACCACAACTGGACACCACAACTGGACAAAGTCCGTGGTATGTGTTTTCCTGTCTGTGGGAAAGTGCATATAAAAGATCCCTTGCTGCATTAGAAAAAAATGCAGCGGGTTTCCTTTGATGACTACGAGTCGGAATTATCAAATATTTGACATTCAATAGCCGATGATTAATTACTCAATGTGCTCCAATATTGTCGTTAAACAAAATAAACTTTAACTTTTAACTCCATACGTGTGTGCGTATGCGTATGCGTATGCGTTATGCGTTTGCGTTTACGTATGCGTATGCGTATGCGTTTGCTTCCGATCGCTCTATTCATTATGAATTATTACATATTTGTGTACGCATACGGACTTTGGACAAATGGAATTTTTGCCTGACCCATTTCGCAGAATAAAGTCACCGTAATGAGTTTTGTTGAATATTGGCTCATTTGTTTTATTGTTCAAGAAATCTTTGCATCAAACTGTTGTTAAATTAGATGTATGTAAAATGTTACTAAGCGTTGAAATGGTGAAATTGGCCCATTAGCCTATATGTAAACACTCAATTATTGTGTGAGTTTGACTTTCTCATTATTTTAGAGTACAGAGATACAAATATTAAGATCATTCTATGAAACAACTCCATCGCCTTTTGGTATCATTGTTATTAATGATATTAAGTTTCTGATGCACCAGATAAAAATAAAATATATTCACCACAATTTAATGTTTAGACTGAGGTAAAACTTTCTTTTTTGAATTTGGCCATTCACTGTGTTGCAGGCGAAAGGCTAAACAATTGCACCCTGGAAACGATATATACGATTTGTCTTTAATGTAAAACCTGATTTCAAAAACGTCCCCTGGTCACCTTTTATTTTTGTGAAATACAACACCAGTGTAGAATGCACAAAACAACAAATACTAGACAAAAGAAAGAAAAAAGATAAAGGAACAGGGAAAGAAAAACTTAAGAAATCTTCTAATTAAAAAAAAACCCCAAAGAAAAATTAAAATTGAAAAACACCCCCCTAAAAAACACACAAACAAAACCCTGACCACAAGCAGCCCCACCCTTTCGCCATTGATGATATACTACCATGATATGCAACAAAACTCTACCGTGGGGCCCTGTGTGTATTAGCACGACCGTGACTAAATATTTGCTACGAAGGTTAGGGTATGGGGCGGACACTATGATCGTAATATATAGAAAATAACTGGTTACTATCTTAAAATATCGGCTTTATCCTGAGAATAATGGTGACCTGAGCAGGATAAAGCCAATATCTTAAGCCAGCAGTAAGTTATTTTATAATACATCTTGCAATCGCCATCAAACGAAAAATTAATGAAATGAACTGTTTTATCTCATACTTTTTACCGTTTTCAAGAGTAATCAATCAACCAACCATTTGACTCGCGCTGAAGCACGACTGTCTTGGGCACATTCTCCGAGATTTCCCGGTGGATGAGTCCAAGACAGTTTCGAGAGTAGTATATCCGTACGTGTTGAATGCTGTGTCGCCAATACTATCTATACACCTAAGCAAAATAGTTCTTAAATAACAACAATTTATTTCTAATTTTTAAATTACAAATTGTTCGCAAAACTGTTTTAAATTAAAATTAATCAGCTGTAAATAAACCAATAAGTAACTTTGAACAATATAACATTTCCTTTAATGATTATGTAGAGTAAATGTAGTTCCGTCCCTATAACTATGTTTTAGGTCAGTGACCGAAAATGTAGAAATGTATCTAATGATCATCTCCTAACAACATATTTATATATATATTTATAACCCATATGGGCTCAAATATACGGTGTAATATTTGTTCGATCTCTGCACAGTGTGCAGGTTGCTTCTACAGCCACTGATTGGCTGGCTTAAATATCACGACGTTTGGTTGGTTGTTTGCCATGGCCGGAACTTCACTTTCATTCATATAATGTTTCCATTCATGAGTCAGATTACACATACGTTATACGATCTACAAAGATTTACAGAACAAAAATTTGACTCATTTGTTTCGTAAACATGAAATGATGTATTTTCATAAGCAGCGGCTTCAGTAGTATATAAAAAATAATAATTTTCCAGGCCCGTACGGGGGGGGGGGGGGGGGGGGGGGGGAGGAGGGTGTGTGTGTGTGTGCGACGGGTGTGCACCTTTTACGAAATATGGATTTCTAGTGAAATTACGGTAAGATATGCTATATTTATTGTGTACGAAGCCAAAACAAGGGTGCGAAAAGTGACTGTCGTCGACTTTAGCAACAATGCCGTCTCCCCACGTAGAAAACTTGAATGAACTGTCAACCGGATTATTCAGTGGAGCGATGATTTATGGAGGCACATTTAATATAAACTTAAACTTTTCAGCAACGAATAATTCCATGAACATCAATAAAAGAAAACACACCGATGACGACTCAGACACTGAGTGAACAATTCTTGACATTTTTCTTCGTTGATAAAACTGGCACGCTGAAGGTTTTCTGACGTATTACGAGCAAATTAAATATATATTGTTCGTGAATTTTAGCTAGTCATTGTCTTTAAAAGGCAATCAAACAATATCATTAAAATTATAGGTAACTTTTCACTCGTTCTTTCTTATTTCTGTTTGTTGTTTAAATAGAACTATAATCCTATGTGTAATAATTGGTGGTTTTTCGGTCCGCATAGTAACATAGCTGACCTAGTTGTGTAAATTTAGAAATCCCCGTCATTAGCTAGCAGTGTTACAATTTCTGAATCGGGGTTTCCTGCAGGAAATACACTCGTGGAATACAGAAATCAGAAAACCACATATATGTAGTTTTGTCTATGTACTGTAAACATCTGGCTGTAAAACGAACGCCGTTATGCTATGACGCCACTAACATTACGTCATGTAATGCGCGAAAGATTATATGACGTGATGGTTGATGGCTTTGTTGTAGACTGCAGAGGAATTTTTACATTAAAAAACAGTTAAAATCGACAATGGGTAATAAAGAAAATAACCAACTCGCTACGAGGAGTTACGAATTATCTGTTTCTCGTGAATAAATGTTGTAAAATCCTCGCCAAAGGCTCGGGTTTACAACATTCATTCACTCGGGACAGATAATTCATAATTCCTCGTAGCTCGTTAGTTATTCTCTTTATATATATATATATATATATATATATATATATATATATATAATGATTGCAGGATAAAATAACATCGATGACTCACACGTTATATACAACTAACAGAAAGCTTATATATAAACTGTCGTCATTAAGCGACAATTCATAGTAAGAAGAAAACCGGTTGTTGATATGATATTTTCTATTAGAAATGGTCTCTTTGTTAACAAAGTACATATGATACTGTGATATTTCAAACAAAAATGTATTCCGCGTACATTAACACTTAGATTATTTTTACATAATGTATTTTAAAATAAAATATATTTTCTTATTATTCTAATATTTTGTTGTTGTTTGTATCCTATACCATATTTATATGTTAAAGTTACCGCAATAAACAGACGAGTGGTATGCGTGGTTATTTGCACACTTTCGATGTTTTCATTGACAGCTGTTAGATTATTGCTGTGAATATGCATGTGTGTGTGTGTGTGTGTGTGTGTGTGTGTGTGTGTGTGTGTGTGTGTGTGTGTGTTTGTGTGTGAGTGATAGAGGCGGTTATGGTACAAAAAAAGAAAAGAAATGTTTTATTTAACGACGCACTCAACATATTTTATTTACGGTTATATGGCGTCCGACAAAGTCACATATATGTTACCACGGCCTTTGATATATCAGTCGTGGTGCACTGGCTGAAACAAAAAAATAGCCCAATAGGCCCACCGACGGAGATCGATCCCACACCGACCGCGCATCGAGCGAACGCTTTACCACTGGGATACGTCCCGCCCCGTTATGATACAATGTCGTTTTCAACACCGCCGATAAATTTACTAAAGATTATATTTAGCTTTTAAATCGTTTCCAGCAATTATGGTGTAAATAGTCGGGCGGATAGGTGACAAATATGTGCACACCTGGAAGAAAGTATGAAACTTGGAATGTAGGGGTATTAAAGGTATGCTGAATCCAAATCAAATTGGAATCAAGTAATACGGGCAACGCTACTAGTTCAAACTACAATCTTTTGCAGAAGAGTGGACACAGTATGCAAATTCTTTCAATTTTAAAACTGCTTTGGTATTCTCTCTTAAAATATTATTTTTAATAGACACTTTTGAATGTGTGAGTGTATGTATGTATGTATGTATGCGTGTGTGTGTGTGTGTGTGTGTGAGTGTCTGTGTGTGTGTGTGTATGTGTGTGTATGTATGTGTGTATGTATGTGTGTGTGTATGTATGCGTGTGTGTGAGTGTGTGTGTGTGTATGTATGTATGTATGTATGTATGTGTGTGTGTGTGTGCGTGTGTGTTTTAAGAGATACTAAATTGATGAACAAATATAATAAATGTCTTAATAGTGCATATTATACTTCCAATGAAGTTATGTGGTTCATGCGAATGGTACAATTTAGTAATAAAAGGTTACCAGTATTTATTGAAAACTATAAACTGCGTGTATAATGACATCCTCTTATATTTAAGAAATTGCATGTAGATATTTTATGCCATTATGCTAACTCAAAGTATGAATTATTGTTTCAAGTCATGACTGGCGAGCAGTGCCCTCTACGTGATTACAACTGTGTGCATAATAAGATAAATGTACAGCAGTTGCATCTGTCAGTGCAGTTATTTTTGCAGGTCCATTTCGTTAGATCATGGTACATCTTGGAAACATATGCCAGCATATTGGTACCAGGAGCCAGCTGTCCTGTCTCACCCAGACCCCATATGAAGATAACGACACTTCGGAATTTACAAGCAATCTTTGTCCTGCTTGAAACGTTTGGTATCTTGTAGTAGTGAAGCCATGTTGCTTGTGAGGATATTTTCTATTTTATCGTTTTCAAAAGCCAATAGCCGTTGTCTTGCCTTATTTACTTTCTGCAGTGATGATGCACATTTGTGCCTACGAAACTTTCAACCCCCGCGCCCCTTAATGCTAACCGGCAGAGGACCGCCCCCGGCAGAGGAGGATCTCCCCCGCCACAGTTGATTTGCTTCCGACGTGACTTGAGCGAAACTATTTTATTTCGTTCTCAGTCTAAGATAAAGCACGAATTAACGAGACAGTATCGCAGGCATCTATTAGTTGCACCCAATTAGTGTCGGAGAAACACCTAGACTCGCTCGTGACAAGAGTGTCTGCAGAGCGACTCCAGATAAATAATTATAGATCAAAGATCTACAACTCTGTAGAAAATAATATTTGACAGTAGTCAGCAGATGTACACTAAAACATGTATACACACAGAAAAAAAGTTAAATAAAACGACGCACTCAACACATTTTATTTGTGGTTATATGGTGTCAGACATATGGTTAAGGACTACACAGACATTGAGAGAGGAAACCCGCTGTCGCCACTTCATTGGCTACTCTTTTTCGATTAGCAGCAAGGGATCTTTTGCATATACCATTCCACAGACAGAGTAGTACATACCACGGCCTTTGAAATACCAGTCGTGGAGCACTGGCTGGAACGAAAAATAACTCAATGGGCCCACCGACGGGGATCGATCCCATACCGACCGCGCATTGAGCAAGCGCTGTGCTACTGGTCTACGTCCCGCCCCCACACAGTAAAATACATACGTATGAACATACATATTACATACATGCATACATACATACATACATACGTACATGCATACGTACATACATACGTACATACATACATACATACGTACATACGTACATACGTACATACATACATACATACATACATACATACATACATGAATTCCTCGATAGCTCAGAACGTATCGTGGCAAGTCTGCGAAGTGCGGGTGATTCGGTGCTACAGGTTCGAATCCCAAACACGGCATTGGACAATTTTGTGTGGGGCGGGACATAGCTCAGTGGTAAAGCGTTCGCTTGATGCGCGGTCGGTCTAGGATCGATCCCCGTCGGTGGGCCCACTGGGCTATTTCTCGTTCCATCCAGTGCTCCACAACTAGTGTAACAAAGGCCGTGGTATGTACTATCCTGTCTGTGGGATGGTGCATATAAAAGATCCCTTGCTGCTCATCGAAAAGAGTAGCCCATGAAGTGGTGACAGCGGTTTTCTTCTTTCAATATCTGTGTGGTCCTTAACCATATGTCTGACGCCATATAACCGTAAATAAAATGTGTTGAATGCGTCGTTAAATAAAACATTTCCTTCTTCTTCCTTTCTTCTGGACAATTTGTGAGGCAAGAAAGGATTTAATTATCCCCTGCGCCAGTGTGTTAAAGGGACATTCCTGAGTGTGTTGCATTGTAAGATGTTTCCGACTAATAAAATATTTCTACGATTAAACTTACATATTAAATATATTTTCCTGTTTAGAATATCAGTGTGTGTATATTCAATGTGTTTCTAGTCGTCTTAATAGTTGTAAGAAGATCAAACTGGATTCTGTCTTCAAATAATTTCGTACGTACGAAATAATATATTTTGGAAAATAAAATGAGATTTAACCTAGTACAAATATTAGAACGATCAGAAATACGTTTAATATACACCCACTAATATTTTATGCGGAAAATTATATTTAATATGTAATTACAATCGTTAAAAAGTCTTTGTTAGTCGATAGCATCTACGACATTTTAGCAAACTCAGGAATGTCCCTTTAATATCTATGTATGTAATAGTCAACCTCGACATACCTACCTACACACACACACACACACACACACACACACACATACCCCCCACACACACACATACCCCCCACACACACATACCCCCCCCACACACATACCCCCCACACACACACATACACCCCCCCACACACACATACCCCCCCACACACACATACCCCCCACACACACATACCCCCCCCCCCACACACACACACCCCCCCCCCCCCCACACACACACACTTAACATGTTGTACTCCACCGAAATGTGGCGAGCCGTCAGAGTCTATTAACAGTGCTAACACTGAGGTGGAAGACTTCTATTTGTCACGTGTTAATTTCTCAGTTCCAAATTTATTTTATGTCAATGCTCTAAACACCAGTACCCCTCGGGGGACAGAACGCTGTAGAGTTGTATATTTCCCAGAAATGCTAGATGGCTGAGTGATCACAGGCGCTCGCTAGAGTGGTTTGATGAATGTAATGTGATAGAAGACGATGGCATCAGTCAAATTGTTCGCGAGCGCTCGGCCTTCTGAACACATCACGGATTTGTAACTTATTATTAAAACAGGCCTGTCTGAATAATACATTTACATGCATGGAAGTAATTTATTTAAAACAACCAAATTGAATTACGCATGTCTGGAAGAAAAACCCCAGTTAGTTTTGTTTAACGACACCATTGAATCATTGGCTACTGAATGTCAAACATTTGGCGATGTTTGACATATAGTCTTAGAGAAGAAACTCGCTACATTTTGTTTCTGTTAGTAGCAAGGGGTCTTTTATATACACCATTCCACAGACAGGATAACACATACCACGGTATTTTATATACCAGTTTAGGTGCATGGGCTGTGACGAGAAAAAAACTCAATAAACCCACCGACGGAGATCGATCCCAAACCGACCGCGGCTAGAAGAAAATGCAACACAGTAGCATAAAGGAAATAGCGTATGGTCTGATAAGACATTCATTAGTTGAAAATGCAGTGATATAATTATGAATATATGGTAATCTAATATATATATCTAATTTGGGTATCCACGTCAGAAATGTAAAGCTAAATGATCATGGTATGACAGCATTAACCAACTAGACAGAAAAGAAAGAAAGACATATTTTATTTAACGACGCACTCAACACGTTATTTACGGTTATATGGCGTCGGACATATGGTTACGGACCACATAGATATTGAGAGAGGAACCCTGCTGTCACCACTTCATGGGCTACTCATTTCGATCAGCAGCAAGGGATCCTTTCTATACACCATCCCACATACAGGGTAGTACATACCACGGCATTTGATATACCAGTCGTGGTGCATGTGCTGGAACGAGAAATAGCCCAATGGGGCTGCCGACAGGGATCGATCTCAGATCGACCGGGCATCGAGCGAGCGCTTTACCACTTGGGCTACTTTCCGCCAGACAGAAAAGAACAATCTTTAACCTTCCGTCTTCGTACTGGATATTGTGGCCTAAAGAAGCACTTAAAAAGGATAGGACTTGCAGAGGTGACCCACTGTGAACGTGGTGCCGAAGAGCAAACACCGGAACACGTTCTACAAACCTGCCCGCACCTAGAAGAAATTCGACAGAAAGTGTGGACGAAAGACCCGTCCCTCAAAAGCAAACTCTGTGGACCTGTCGACGACTCTCCGGAAGACGACAAACGTCATCGCCACATCCGGATTACTGATATGATGGCCGTAAAAAGACTGAACGCAGAAGAAGAAGAAGAAGAAGAAGAAGAAGAAGAAGAAGAAGATCATGGTATAAAAGAAAACAAACACAAATGCCCTACAACAGCCTTTTATTAACAGATCTTAACTTGACGGTTATAACAGAGGACACAGACTGAGAAAAATACTCAACAAAAATCACACTGAGGCTTCTAACAAAACAAATGTCATGGATTCTCTCGATCCATCAGGTGGGATTCACTGATATTAGTAGAATTAAAATGTAAATGGCAGCTGTTTTCACTTGCTTAATATAACAAATAAACACTAACACCATTAATTGGAATATAAACAGCATTACGTATAACATACTGCAATTCACATTACTGAACAGAACAAATGATTAAGTATTGCAAATCGGTGGGAATGCAAAGAAAGAGATATTTGCTTATCGACACCACATTACAACATATTTTAAGTTACGGCAATTGGGTGTCTAATATATACAATACTTGTTACATTTGTTCTAGAAATATTAAGTACGCTGCCGCTATTACTGGGTGCTATTAAAGTGCAAGTTTATTTAGTTTAACGACACCACTAGAGCACATTGTTTTATACACCATCGACTACTGGATGTCAAACATTTAATAATTCTAACATATAGTCTTAGAGGAAACCCGCTACATTTTGTTTTTCATTAGCAGCAGGAGATCTTTTATATTCCCATATGCAGGACAGCACACACCACAACTTTTGATATACCAGTTGCAAGGCATTGGTTGGGATGGGAGACAAAACCAAAAGCCAGTCAGAGAATGAAGTCATCGAAGGGATTCCATCATACGGTAAAAGCACCCCAGGAAATGCTTTGCCAACTGAGATATGTAAATCCAGTTCCCGGGTGCTATTTGACCGTGCATCAATGCATTGTTCTCATTGGTACTACTTGCACATTGCTCTAAACATTGCCAGAACTTTGCAAGGGATATACAAAAAAAAAAAAAAAAAAAAAGAAAAAAAAAAAAAAAAAAGCCGTGATATATGCTGTCCTTGCTTCTAATTGGTAGGCATGGCGCCCATGTGACGTCACGCGGTTGCATGTTTCCTCTGTTAGGTCGATGTGTAATGTATTTCCTGCCCACGAAGTCCAGAAAGCTTAGACTGTGTGGTTGAACCTCCGATATAAAGAACAAACATGAACTTAAATGCATATGAATTAAACCAAGTTTGCCAAAACAAATGTACCGAGATAATGAAGCAAAGTTATAAAACAAAGGTTTTTTTATTGTTAGGTATTGTCAAAAGCTACCTCTTCTTAACACGTATTATTTTCAAACTAGGCTGAAAAATACAGTATTTACTTTAGGTGGGATTCTTAAAATCAACACAAAATATACTATGTGAGCAGAGACAAAAATACAATATTTATATATACAATAAACCTTGTAAATAAATGACTCGCTAAGACTACCTCAAGCCCATAATATATATTATGTTCTTTAGGAAGAAGCATTTTTTGGTTTCTCCAAAATGCGCGCGTCCTTAAATACAAGATAATTTGACTCAAAACCTCACAGAGGGGCGTCCATAAATACAAGTTTTATTGCATATAGTTTAATAAATATATAAGGAATAAAATCAATAAATATATCACGATATACAATGGATAGCCAAACCGTTCCAAGCCTACCATAGAAATACTCAATAAACGACTTCTTGTATTAGCACTCTTAGAACCCATTATGACCGAGAGTTCCCGTCCGTTACAAAAAGTAATGTATTCTGAAGACCCTTAAGCTTTCTTCAAATAAAAGATGATAGCCATCGGTAGGAGCTCCCTTACGTACAGAGTCAATGTACTCTCGAGTTGATTTTAATTTTGTTCCAAGAGTCTTTCATGCCATAGTATCATGGATGTCACATTGACCCAACTGTCAGTGATTACTGCATGGTATTGAAGTAGATGAAACCGCAATAAAATTTGACTGCGTTACTGGCTTCATTTAAAACAAACTGTTTAAACTTCAAGATTGTAAAATTGTCAAGACCAGTGACGCGCACATAAAGTTTGTGATTTGCATTCAGTTGAAACTTAAAGACGTAGATGCCGAGATGCGATACCAATTAATTGCTGTTTCAATCATCAACCATGATCCCAGAAGATAATATAATGGACACATCTTTTGTTTTATTAAGCAGGCGCGGATATAACAGGAGCCCAAGGTGCCTAAGCCCCCTATTTTTAGTCGTTACATTAAAGTGACAGACACTAGTTCTTAAACACTAAGACGTATTTTTCACTATTAGATCCGTTTTTAATACATGGACTCAGACATTACTTACGTTGTGTAGATTTATCAATTTACGTGCGTTCCGGTGATGGCAATAACTCGAAATGCATATTCCATAATTCTAAAAAAAAACCCCGCACTTATACCTAAGAAGTAACGGTTATGGAGACAAGTTTTAGAGTTTCAACGTCATATACTCTTTCACTTTACCGTAACTTGATACAGATGTGTCACATGTGTCTACATGTCTGTAGATTAACCAAATAATATTATAGTGTCCATTTTCACGGGTTAAAACTAGGGTTTGTAACTTTAATAGTACTCTCCCCTCTCACCCATTACGAAACCTAGAACTGGGCATGCATAGCTTACAACGGTTTAACTATCCATCATAAAAACACGGGGGAGGGAGGACATATATAGACTGTATACGTCTAGGTGGATTAAATATTGTGATCTTCTAAAAACACAGCCGGTATGGTGAGCCTGTTCACAGTTGTGCGGTGCAACGTAACAAGGTGTAACACAGACACGTGAAATCTGTACATGACAATAAACATCGTAAACAATAACAACACAGCAAACACGACTTATTGCCAGGCCTAACGTCGAGGGCGTCTGCTTATCTGCAGTTTGCACAGTCACAAAACACATGTACTAATTATCATTGGATGTGAGGTTTTAATATTTAAGTCTTTATTATACATGCGATTGCATTCTGAATGTATATGTCTGTATTATTTCATATATAGAACCACAGTAACTATATTCAAGCTGAAGGAGGTTAATGCGTTTTATTTAGTTTCTGCGTATAGTAAAACAAATTGTGTTTGGGTGCATAAAATGCAATTGATAATGTTTTAAAGACACATTTTAAATGCCTCTAGTAATTCGCCAACTGTTTTATTATGTACAGCACAGCTGAGTGAAACGCTGTCACCGTGCCACTATCCTCAAAAGGTTCAGGCAGATGCGTACAAAAACGATTTTATCATGTCATTTTAATGAAGGAAAGATAGCAATTTAGTGATTTAAATAATGCATGCATCCATGAAAACGTATCTGGTGGAGCAAGTACGCTTTTAGACTAATATAAATAAATGATAAAACTAGTGCCTGGAATACATCTGGTGGCTGAACAAATCAGTATAAATTTGTTTTATATAGCATCCAATAATTATAATACATGACTTTGGTGAAATTGTAATTTTAGTCCAGATCTGCTGAAGGACATTTTTTACCATTTCGATGAGCGTTACACCATACTGGTGCTGAGCACTCTTTGAAGACTTGCATGTGTCAAAAGGATCTTATATCACATTAATATTTGATAGGTTCAACGCTAGCAACTTTGTAATAAATTCCTCTAGGGATAACACTGCATATAAATCGAGTTTTATTTTACTTTCAACTCTTCTTAGTGGAAGAAACAACCTTCGATTAAAGTCTCATTAGCTACAAATGGATGTAATTATTAAAAAAACCCACCCATTTAATGGTTGTAATTATGTTTTAAACATTTATTGTTCGAAATCAGGTTTGTTATTAACTTACAGAAAGAAGGATTAGTTGTAACAAGTAACAAACCAAGAGTCCACAGTTACTATTTGTACTGGGATATGAGTGATGTGAGGGTGGCGTGGGAGATGGGGCTTTCAACAGCATGCGTCCCTCCCTACCTCACCCTCGCAGACCCTGCGACTACATTCTCTGTATTTGTTGACTACGGTATGAAGAATTATGAACAGATCGTGATGAGAAATGCTCCATTCATCAAAATCAGGAATATATATATATATATATATATATATATATATATATATATATATATAAAACACCATAGTCAACAAAGATCAATGTAACAATCTAAATTAAAAATGCATTCAATAATTTATCTTAATAAGATGATCTCTCTAGTATAAGGAACAACACATTCAAAACTTAAAACACTTTCTAGTTGAATAAAATCTGTATTATGCCGTATGAAAATATTGTAATACTTTCACATTGTGATAAATATATTGTTGACCTTTATTTTGCAATGTATCTGCAAATTTTATTTTCCTGAATTGATCATAGTCCTTTGATTTCCACATTTGTTTCATGTGATAACATCATTTATTATTCATTTCTTTACATTTTCACACGGGGCGATGAATAATCTTATTTCAAGTTCAAAAATATGTATTTTGTTCTTGTTAAAATTTTGACACGGACCATCACCTAATTCCAAGTTCAAGTTCAAAATAGTCGGTTTTTTTATTTTTCAATTTTGGCTTTCAAAACAGCTTGTTATGGTTAGAAGAGTAACGTCAGTGACATGCTAGCTATTATGTCATCACGTGGTGACTTAAAGACTAGTCACTAGTCACGTGACGTGTGACGTTGCACCGATTTACAGCAGGATTCCCTTCTCGCTGCTGACGGTCTCGTGCTGTCTCTTCACCATGTACAGGGTCTTCTGGGTGTCCCTGTTGACGGGCTGTCCCGCGTACGGGGCCAGCTTCGTGCCGTGCAGCACGAGGGTCCACTCCTTGAACAGCCCGGTCTCGCCGTTCGACTTGAGGCCCAGGATGGGTTCGAGGACGATGTTGAGAGTCCAGCGGCCGCGGGGCATCTCCGCCCACGTGTGCGTCGTCATGAAGGGCCAGCGGGTGAAGCCGTTCTTGTCGTCGTCGTCGTTGGGGCGCTGGCTCAAGATCATCGATCTGTGGGAATAATATATAACATATTTAATCAGGGGCGTGCGCAGGAAATTTTGCAGGGGGTGGGGGGGGGGTGGGGGGGTCGAGGTGTCTGGCGAAGCCCGATAACATCTCAGTACTTCCATATCAATTCACAGGAATGTAAAAAATCGGGATAGGAAAAAAAAATTCGCCTTGAGCAGGGGGGTTTCGACCCCCAACCCCCCCCCCCACCCCGCGCACGCGCCTGTTAATAGTTATAGAACTTTCTCGTTTCAATTCATTTCAATTTATTTTCGTGCTTATATCCAATTAGGGTTCAAGCATGCTGTCCTGGGCACACATCTTAGCTAGAATAATATATATAACATATTTAACAGTTATAGAACATTATCAGCTGAATTTACGAAGCCTGATTTTTTATTATTTATTTATTTATTTATTTTTAAACGCAGGTGTTTAAGCAATGTACTTAATAGTATACTTTATTAGCCGTAAACATACAGTTTACAGGCATTACAAACATTTAAATATAATGCATATATCATTAAAAGGGGAAAACAAATTTACATTGTATGGAAAGTGATGAAAATATTCCATATAAAATGTAATAATAATTATCAATATAATAAAGATCAATATAATGTAAACAAACTTTGTAAATTAGACCCTGTGTTATTAAAGAAGTGCTTTCGTATTGGCCTTTGTATTGGTTGGAGGACCGCTGTATTGGCCTTAAGCAAAGTCAAGGGCGAATACAGTCATCATAGGACTAATGCAACTAATCGGGGACCTATAACCAGTTTAGCAAAACCACCAATTTAATGTGCTGTCGACTGCCCTGATAGTATGCATGACATAGTCTGCTATTTATATTAACATTTTTGTGTTTATAGTGTTAAAAAGATAACAGAACTATAAACCAACGACAATAATATTACAGCATTAAAAATACCCGTATAGGTCTGAAATCTAGGGAAATTAAAAAAAGAAAAAAACATTACCCCCGCAAAACAGAAAAAAATTATAAAAAAAAGAGAGAAAAAAAAAAAAACCCAACCCCCCAAAAACAACCAGGCAAAAAAAACAACCCCCCCCCCCCCCCCCCCCCCCCCCCCCCCGGACTCGCTGCACACACCCCAAACAAAAAACCCCAAACAAACAAACAACCCACCCACAAAAAACAAAAAAAACAACAAAACAAACAAACAACGCAAGTAACAAACATATACAAAAAACCCACCAACAACAACAGCAAAACAATGACAATTTTAAAAAATTATTATTAGAAAACGTGAAATTAAAATGTAATGTGTTATTGCCATTGGTACTCACGTTGTATTCATGGGTGACGTCAGGTAGACGGTGATCGTACCGCGGTACGACGATCGCAGCGTCAAGAACGATTGCACGTGCTCCAGGAAGTTAACCTCGTTCTCGCTGCCTTCGCACGCAGACGTGTCGATGATAATCCGAATAGGATTATTGACATCGAACTCTCTAGAAATAGAGGTAATTATAAAGAAATGTAAACATCCATGTGTTTACCATTATTTATGCGAGTTATTATATGTTAATTATTATATATGTTAATACACACTGAGCTTAACAACTGACACGGAATGAATGAATGAATGTTTAACGACACCCCAGCACGAAAAATACATCGGCTATTGGGTGTCAAACTATGGCAATGCAAATAAATAAAGTGATGATCAACATCAATATAAAAATTCAAGACTTAAACAAAAACAGTGTAAAGAACTGTACAAAAACACAACTATCACAGAATTTTACGGATACTGAATTTTACTCAAAACTTCAATTTTGTGCTGTATTGGCCATTCTCAAAGAGAATGTTACACCCCTGCACCACGGTGAGGTTACAGCACACGCAGGGGCAACTGACACGGGAGTCGACTGGTGTGGTAGCAGTCCCATAACAGGTGTCACTGGTGGTGCAGAACATACCCAACTTCGCGAACACGTGATATCATCACATTTTTTTTTTTATTTTTTTTTTTTTTTTAAATCTCATTTTATTTTACAGATTGGACTACTGGTGTAGCTTGTGAAAGAGAGAACAAGTTTACTGTTTGGAAGTGGCAGTATTCGTTTTAGGGTGAAAGAAGGATGTGTTGTCCCGTGGTATGTGTTGTCCTGTCTGTGGGACAATACATATAAAATATCCCTTGCCACTAATGGAAAAATAAAATAGCCAATTTTTTATAAATCAATGTGCTCTGGTGGTGTCGTTAAACAAAGTAAACTTTATCTTTTAATATTCATGTTAGAAATTACAACGGGTAATATAACAGTAAAAAGGCTACAATAACCGAACATATATATATATTTGACAATGTCTGACAACCAAGATTAGAAGCCTTTCAGTAAATGTTATTAACATTTGTTTACTGTTGTTTATTAACACATCCTAGCTACTAGATTTGTTACCATGACAGTTATATAATGTAATGAATGTTTTTAAGTACAATAATATCATGTGCACAGTCTTTATATCATGTGCTATCGGGTTATTAATTTCTATACCTTGGCGATTATGTGTCTTTGTTGCATACTATAAAACAAGACGATTGTCTGGCACAACAACAAAGCCCATAATTATATTACAAAAGAGAAAAATGGGTCATTATAATGACGAGTTAGCACCAGACGACAAGAAATAATATGACTAGCTAGCTGAGCTCTATTGATTGAGAAGCAGACGTCAATAATTACGTACAAATTATCATCCTTTTCCTCCAATTTTACGATATCGCTGAACATCTGAGAAACTAGTAATCACATTTTCTGACAGCAAAAGAAACTCACAGGGACATGGTACGGATGAAAAATGTTTCTAGGGAGGTAGTACAGCTTATAAAGGGGCATTTGACGGTTTTCAAATAAATCATTTATAACGACCCGCTCCGAATTACGCGTCAAGTCACCTCAAGAAATTCAGAAGCCATCATATTCACATTTAGTTTAATACCCACAAGTATCCAGCCACAGGTCTTGCCAAAGATTTGGCTTGGGATGGACGTGCCTGAACCTTGAAAGGGTATAGGAACGTAATTAGAGTTTAAGTCAAGACAATACTTCTAACAGACAAATGTTGCAAATTCACCCCTATCTTCGACTTTAAGCAGGGGAGGGTGTCTATAATCCGTCCCACAGCGAACGCCTTTTTTTCATATGAAATTTACTACAAGTTATTTATCTCTGAGGCAATTGATTTGTAAATTGCATACAAAAATAGTGTTCTTTCGTTATTTCAAACCAAACTGAAATTATTTACAAAAAACATGTTTATAGAATGATGGGGCGGACTATAGACTGTGGCAAGCGAAGTTTATAGAGGGTTCAAGACACCCGAAAAATATATTGAACAACAAAGAGAAGAAAATGTGTTGAAGTAGGAGAAGTTGGATCCCCAAAACTCACCCCTGCTCACGCGCCTCAAACTAATTAAATTATAAGATAAGATAATAATTAGTGTTTAAAACACAACATATTCGGAGTATTTCGGATCATTTCGGATTGAACACAATCACAACACTCACCCAGTGGACCCGCGCCTAACTCACCTGTCTTCAGTGATGGTCCCAGCTGTGCAGTGGAACCGCTCTGGCAGGCCCTTCCAGGTTCGGGCCAAGTCGACCATTGACGTTGCGTCCAGCACGCCGTAGCCAAACAGGTGGTTGAACTGCAGCCTGGCGCCGTTGTACTTCCACTCATGCACGCCGTTAGAGTCGTACAGCGAGTTCCTCTTGGAAGTGAGGACAGTCAGGTGCTGGATATCTCGCCAGGTGAGGTTCTGACTGGAAACACAGTTATAGGACAATTATATTTAGAAACACACACACACACACACACACACACACACACACACACACACACACACACACACACACACAGACAGAGTGAGGGCGAGAGCGAGAGCGAGAGAGAGGTTGGGAGAAGGAGAAAGAGAGTTCCTCTTTGACGTGAGGACAGTCAGGTGTTGTATGCCAAGCCAAGTGAGGTCCTGACTGGAAATATAGTTACAGTATAATTATATTTAGAAACGGTTAAAATCGTAAAGGGAATTCTTTTTAGACCTCAAGTGAGGTTCTGTCTGGAACAAAATAGTTCTAGGACAATTATAATTAGAAACAGTTAAAGTTGTAAAGGGAATTCCTATTTTAGACGTCGACTTCGGTTTTAACTAAATAAACTTAATTACGGTACAATTATATTTATATTTATTATATTTATTTTCTTTTGAACGTGAGGAGAGTCAGGTGTTGTATGTCACGCCAAGTTAGGATTTTACTGGAAAGACAATTATACATGTATTTAAAAACAATTAAGTCGTAAAGAGATTTCTGTTCAGACGTCACGCGAGGTTCTGACTGGAAAAACAGTTATAATACAATTACAATGAGAAATAATTAACGTAGAGGAAGTTCGGTTTAGACCCGAGGACAGTCCTGTGGTGATCGTCCCTTTAAGAATGGTTCTGACTTGAAAACAAGTTACACCAAGGAACTATAATATTTTATATAATCTTCAACGTATTGTATCTTAGTTATACATTTGATTCTTTTATAGCATAAAAATAGGCGTTCGAAGATGCCATCAACTGGAGGAGTCAGTTATATTTCTTCGACGTTTATCTGATGAATGCATGGATGAATGAATGTTTAACGACACCCCAGCACGACAAATATTCAACTGATAACGGCCAATGCATTTCACTTCAACTTATTTTCTTGCTTATATCCCATTAAGGTTCAAGCACGCTGTCCTGGACACACACCTAAGCTATTTGGGCTGTCTGTCCAGGACAGTTGTTCAGTTGTTAGTGGTTAGTGGTTAATGGGAGAGAAGAGGGTGTTATGGTCTTACACCTACCCAATTGAGTCGTTAAAACAGGCTCTGAGTGGGAGCCGGTACGGGGCTGCGAACCCTGTACCTACCAGCCGTATATCTGATGGCGTAACCGTGACAACACCGAGGCCGTTAGGCCAATGCATAAACGTCAGATTGGGGTAGTGCCTCTTGTATTGCTCTGCCTTCTAGCGTGGATAGTGTAGTGTTAGTGACGAAATAATAAATGATTCAACGTCAGTGGTCTAGCTTGTGAACGTTTCCAATTATTCAAAATAACAACAGAACTTTCGTGGAATAACACTACTACGGACAATATGCCAAGTTAACACATTTTAATATATTTGTTGAGTCATTGTATGCTGTGGCTTCAAAACATCGTCAGTAATGTCGCGAATTGTATTAGAAAATCTTAAAATGTACAACTAAGTTCAATTTTTTTAATGCCTAATAAAATACAACAAAACATAAATACTCATTCAACACGATAACTGTCACATTAGCTCTTTAGTGGTGATGCGAAATGTATTTCCAAAACAGAACTGCTGTTTCTATTTAGCCAAAATCAGTTTGTATTCATGTCTGGATTAAATAACATACGTTGCAGAAGGAACTAATCTATCTTGCTGATTGGGCATATACACACACCTTCGCATACTTAGCGCCAAGTCGATCTTGTCTCAAAGCATTTTACAATAAAAGTTTTTTTTAATAAAAGATTCACACAATACGACAATGGTTCCAATGTTAAGACTATTTTGATAACTCACTTTGCCTCGAGGGCCAGAGCAAAGACTCCTGCAGCTTCAGGAGCAGCTGCCGAGGTTCCAGAATGACTGGACGTGCAGTTGCCATACAAGTCGGTTGTAGCCTGTAATGTAGAGAACAACATTTACTTTCAAAACCCACTAAGACAAAATATATGTATTTCTAAAGGGAGTCTGATGACATGACATAAACGTTTTACATATTGCAGATAGTGACCAGAAAGAGATGGAAGATATATTGCTTTCACAACCCAATATGTTACAGAAATATATTTTATAGTCCGTCCCACAGGGAACGCCTTTTTTTCGTACTATGGAATTTACTACAAGTTATTTATTTCTGAGCCGATTGTTTTGTCACTTGCACACAAAAATAGTAAATTTGTTTGTTTTTCCAAAACACTTTTACTTTTCTTCTTACGTGAAACCAAACGAAAATTATTAACAAAAAAAACAACAAACATTTTTGTAGGAGGATGGAACGGACTATAGTATAAACCTCTAATACAATGGGAGTCTTTGGTCACATGATATAATAATCCGATCCAAATTCAATGAGATAAAACGTTTTAAATATTGCAGATGACAGTTTATAGCGAACTGAAGACATATTGAAGATATATTTACAGTCCAATAAGACAAACATAGATACATTTTTTAATGGGAGTCTTTGATGACCTGGGCCCGTGCTTATAAAACGTTTAGAGTCCAGACTCAATCTCTAATGACGTCACACGCATACAATTTGTATGGCGTTGTCATGAGATTAGTGTCTCAGACTCTATTAGAGTCTCGAGTCTAGACTCTAAAAGTTTTATAAGCACCACGCCTGGTCCCCATTCTACAAAACGATCTTAGCGCTAAGATCACCTAAGTGCATAAGGTAGTCGTGCGTTTAATGTCATCTTAGTTTTAAGACTGCTTCCTGGAACAGGGCGCCCACATATAATAACTAATGCTATCAAAAGCCCCTTAGAGAGAACGTTTTAAATATTGTTGATGCCAGTCTATGGAGACCCGAAAACCAAGATACCGGTATATGTTTTCACAACCAAACACTTGGAAAACAAATCACCATTTCTGACGGAAATGAATAATGGTGTGGAATAGAAACATCCAAATCAAAACAAAAAAAGGGTTTTATCTTTACACAATGCTTAATCTGGCATTATTAAGCTGTAACCAGTCAAACTAATTTGTGAGTGGGCAGGAAAAAGAATCATGGCAGAGTAATGTAGATTTTACAATGACATTTTTGAACTAACGCGATATATTTATTTTTTTAAAAGGGGGCGGGCAACTGTCCGCTTTGCTCCCCGCTGGGTACGGCCCTGAATTATTGTACGTTTAAGAAAGACTCGTCTGCTGTATCAAATTACAAAAAAACACCCCACAAAAAATAACAACAAAACCAAAAACCCACAACAACCCCCCCCCCCCCCCCCCCCCCATTTTTTACTGAGCAATTCAATGCTGTATTGTTTTGTGTCTGAACGTATTTAATCAGGGTACGGTCTTAAAGTTTTATGATATTAAAAAAATCCGGACAGAAATAACATTATGAATCATCGATGAAGCGCCTGTTGAGAATATGATAGTTTATGACTTATACGTGAAGACAATGTGTGTTTCAAAGGGAATTGATACGACAACTTTATTGGTATCTTTTTCAGTTAGCAAACGTGACCTTTTGGAAAGCTATTATTTGAAATCTGATAACAACACTTTGTATATTAAAGGTAACTTCAGTACATTCAACATAGGCAACAATCAGTCTCCCCCAATCTCTCTCTCTCTCTCTCTCTCTCTCTCTCTCTCTCTCTCTCTCTCTCTCTCTCTCTCTCTCTGATTCTGTTTATATATTTAAATAAAGACACACATGGATACAGGTACGCAAAGAGAGAGAGAGAGAGAGAGAGAGAGAGAGAGAGAGAGAGAGAGAGAGAGAGAGAGAGAGAGGGAGAGAGAGGTTGTCCGTGTGTGGGTGGAATGTATTTCAATTGTAACGTGCTCATCTGAGGTGCGACAGGCCGCAGGATCGAGCACCCTCTATGGTCCGTCACAAGCAGTGACCTCAAGACAAAATCAGTAATATGCACTGCCTTTTATATGAGGAACTACATTGTTGCCGTATTGGGTGTGTTTGTTACGGTAACGGGTTTCCAATTTCTGTTTCTCTCGACACTAGATAACCGTAGTTTTAAAATATGAGGTGTCATTAATAAAACGTCTGCGTATAATATGTATGTGCGTGTTTCAACGTATGTGTATGTGTGTACATATAACGCGTGTGCGTCTCGTAATCGAGTTATGATCACACACTCACCACTCCAGCATCTCTTGACGTTGACTTGCCGTTGCTGAACGTCGACGCCAGAGTTGACGAACACGACTCGTCGTAGCCGGCCGTCTGGCCGTCGTTGGTGGCCGAGTTGATGGACACCGTCCACATACTGGCGGCGTAGCCGTCACAGTTGCAGTCGTCATTGGGACCGCCGTCACCAGACGCCCACACGTAGATGTTCCCCTTGCCTTTGCGTCCCTGTGAAAGAAACAAAAACACATATAATATCATAAATGAATGAATGAATGAATGTTTAACGACACCTCAGCACGAAAGATACATCGGCTATTGGGTGTCAAACTATGGTAAATGAAAACAAATAAACACATGTAATAGTTGCATTAATGGCATATATTTTATATAGCTTTAGAGTAGAAAGTAAGAAATAATAGAAGATGATCGCGTGTTTATTTTAGACGAGATTAAATCTTAAAGTTAAAAGCTATATAGTATTAAGACTTGTTTTTGTTTATTAACCCCACTAGCACCCTAGCGCCCATTAATTAATAATTAATCATTATTAATCATCGGCTATTGAATATCAAACATTTTAAATTCTGACACAGTCTTGTGGTAAAAACTCACAACACGGTGGTTGTTTTTTTGCTACTAGCAACTAATGAATTTTTATATGAACGCAGTTTCCTACAGACTGGGAGGCACATATGTCGGCTTTTGATATGTCAGTCATGGGACACTTGTTAGGACGAGAAAACCCCAGTGTGTAAATACGACTTGTGTGCATGTGGCTAACCACCACCTGCGTTTATGGTAAAATTACTAAGTATAAGGAAAGTTTAGGAAAGTAACACGTGACTAAAAGACAAATACATTTCGTAAATTGGGCCCTTAATGGTCTTGAAGTGTTTTGATTATTTCTTTTAGTTGTCTACTGATTTTTGTTTTAATTTAACGACAGCACTAGAGTACATTGATTTATTTATCATCGACTAATGGATGTCAAACATTTGGTAATTCTGCATATATAGTCTTAGACAGGAAACCCGCTACATTTTTCCATTAGTAGCAATTATCTTTTATATACACCATCCCACAAACAGGACAGCACATACCACTGTCTTTGATATATCAGTTATGGTTCACTGGTTGGAACGAGAAATAACCCAATGAGCCACCAACCTGAATCGTCCCATCCCGTGGTCTAATGAAGGAAGAAAATGTTTGATAACACATTTTATTTACGGTTATATCGCGCCGGACATATGGTTAAAGGGACATTCCCGAGTTTTCTGCATTGTAAGATGTTTCCGACTAATAAAATATTTCTACGATTAAACTTACATATTAAATATATTTTCTTGTTTAAAATATCAGCGTCTGTATATTCAATGTGTTTCTGGTCATCTTAATATTTGTAAGAAGCCCAAACTGGATTTTGTCTTCAAATAATTTCGTACGTACGAAAAAATATCTTTTAGGAAATATAATGAAAATTAGTACAAATATTAGAACGATCAGAAACACGTTTAATATATAGCCACTAATATTCTAAACAAGAAAATATATTTAATATGTAAGTTTAATCGTAGAAATATTTTATTAGTCGATAACATCTTAAAACATTGCACCAAACTCGGGAATGTCCCTTTAAGGACCACACAGATATTGAGAGAGGAAAACCGTTGTGGTCACTTCATGGGCTACTCTTTTTTGATTAGCATCAAATGATCTTTTATATGCACCATCCCACATAAAGGATAACACATACCACGGACTTTGATATACCAGTCGTGGTGCACTGGCTGGAGCGAGAAATAGCCCAATGAGCCCATCGACGGGGATCGATCCCAGACCGACCGCGCATCGAACGAGCGCTTTTCCACTGGGTTACGTCACGTCCCGTGGTCTAATGAATGCAAATTGTGATTTATTTATTTTAGTAGTAAGGGGTAGCATGGGAAAGAAATCACTGCTGAGCACGTGGTCCATTAATTGATCTTAGCCACAGCAATTTCTAACTGAAACAATTATCTTGTTTTCTATTTTGAAATTGTTGACTTTCTTATCTTGTTTCATGTGGACAGAAACCTACCGCTGTAGAAGAATGCTGACGTTTAGTAAAATTGATTGAAGTAGGAAGAGATCAATAAATGTTTTATAAGCTTTATGTCAGCACATAATCGATACACTCCAAGGAAACCCAACGAATCATGGCATTAAACACAGCTTATAAAATTTGTAGTTTTTGTTACAAAGATTGATCTCGAACGTATGATGGAAAGTTCAATCAACTTAATGGGAAATTTCTTGCAGTATATCTATTCGTTTAATAATTTATTCCTGTGTGTTAGACTTTAACGGTACATTGTAAAAGGTTCCAAAACAAAGAAAGCGTTAAAATTACTTTTGTGAAAAGATCTACGGAACTAATTGACATCTATTCAATTGTACCTTTAGTCAACCCAGGTTTCGCGTGCTTGTAAAACATTTAAATCTAGCCTCGGGGGCTTAACGCTGGAAGCAGACGGATGCGTTCTGTTTGCGATCCATTGCGTGTTTCGCAGGCCAAACGCTCGCAAACAATTTGACTGGTACCATCGTCTTCTACCATATCGTATCTAACTAAAGTTATGCTAGCTATCACCTGTCACGACGAAGTTGGCCAAGTCGATGGTTACGTTGTAATTTTTCAAACTCCAGACTTATAACGGGTTTGCTCGGATTAACAACTAATCGGTCGTAGGAGTTGTACACGAAGGGAATTGAGTTGTTAGAGCGCTCAGACTAGCAACAGGACAGTCATAGAAGTCGTGAGATCGGCGATTTGACCAACTTCGTCGTGACAGTTGGTAGTCTGACCCTACTATGAGGGGCAAAAATCAGTCTATAGCAGCGAGCAGCGAGTGGCATTGCTACTTCTATTTGTGAAGAGACTATGCTTACGTTGTTTACGCCGTTGACGATGGCCCTCATTGTAAGGTTGCGTGGTCCGTCGACTGTCTTGCCGTCGTCGGTGGGTCCCCAGCTGGCGCTGTAGATGTCGATGGCGTTGGGCATGTGTCCCATCGCGTTAGCTTCAATGAGGTCGGTCATGAACGGCTGATCCAGCATACGAAGACCTGGAAAAAAAAAAAAAAAAAAAAAAAAAAATCATATAAAACGAGACAATAATTTTTATACAGGTATTATATCATGTTCGTTTGTTATCAGTGAACATGTATTTGTGCTCAAAACCATACGTTCATATTACAAAGGTTTGAAGTCATAATATAAAAAAGGCTGTTGCGTTAATAAATTTGGCTAATGACCTTTGGTTTAAAGTTAGATTTTAATTGGAAGGAAGGAAGGAAATGTTTTATTTAACGACGCACTCAACACATTTTGTTATTTACGGTTATATGGCGTCGGAGATATTATGGTTAAGGACCACACAGATATTGAAGGAGGAAACCCGCTGTCGCCACTTCATGGGCTCCTCTTTTCGATTAACAGCAAGGGATTTTTTATATGCACCATCCCATAGACAGGATAACACATACCACAGCCTTTGATATACCAGTCGTGGTGCACTGGTTAGAGCGAGAACTAGCCCAATGGACCCACCGACGGGGATCGATCCAAGACCGACCGCGCATCGAACGAGCGCTTTACCACTGGGCTTCGCCCCCCCCCCCCCCCCCAGGTTTTAATAGATAAAAAAGGTATGAAGATTGATTTCATTGTGTAAATCGTGCGTTTGGCACTCTGTTATTCTTACTTTGTCGTTTCCATAGGATAGCACGCTTGAATTCTGTCCGGACGTGGACAATTTAGCTTTTTTTATACCATACATTTTACCCTGATTAAAATAAACTACCTATAAATAACTTCATAATGTTTAACAAACCCTGAATCCAAAGAGACATTGTATTAGTTATTGGCTTAAAGAAAAATAAACGAAAAAGGGTGTAACTCGACTAAACTCAGACCTAGACGTGAAAACAAATTGACCCATTGGGCTATTTCTCGTTCCAGCCAGTGCTCCACAACTGGTGTAACAAAGGCCGTGGTATGTACTATCCTGTCTATGGGATGGTGCATACAAAAGATCCTTTGCTGCTAATAGAAAAGAATAGCCCATGAAGCGGCGACAGCGGGTTTCCTGTTTCAATAGCTGTGTGGTCCTTAACCATATGTCTGACACCATATAACCGTAAATAAAATGTGTTGAGTGCGCCGTTAAATAAAACATTTCTTTCTTTGAAAACAAATTAGGGGAGTGATTAATTGCATTGCTCCCCTAACTTATATTATGGGGAGCCATGTAAGATATTAACATATTGATACAATATACAATTTACATGCTAAGGGGAGTAAAACTAACTCTGCTTGAACTAGTAGGGAAGTTAGTACCTGCAACCTTGGATCCGTAGGCGACGCCGACCCCACACACGCCGTTGTCTCTGGCTGCCGACACTTCGCCGGCACAGCGGGTTCCGTGACTGAAAGTAAGAAGTACTGTCTTGTTAGTTCTGGGTTGCACAACATGCTAAATGTATTTGTTTTTTTAATATGGCTTTATGTGGTTAGTGTGGCTTTAATATTTTTTCTTACACACTCGTTGGTAAGAACACCATGTGTTGTTTTTGATAACACATGGTTGTTTACACATGTACGTGTGTTAACAATTACAAGATATACCACTGCCATACATCCAATGAAAAACTACACGATGAATATAGATTACATTGTGACGTATAGTTAACCTGACAATCATGGGTCTGTGACACATAACTTAGCTACAAGTGCAACGGCTGTAAAGAACTTTTAGCCGAAAAAGATGTTAACATTTGCTTAAAACCTGGTTTTTGAGGATATGTAACAATTAGAATAATACATTCGTATCCGTTAGATACCATTTATCTCACAACTCGTTGTTTAACAACATATTAAACTGGCTTTCGCTCGTTAGATACAGTTTAAAACAACTCGTTGTGAGATAAACGGTATCTAACGGCCACTCATGTATTATTCTCTGTGTATTCCGTCTACACATTGTTAATAGTCGGAGCCACATTCACCAAATATCGTGACTTTACGTTTACGGTTAACTGTCGTATGATTACATGTATTCAGGCCAACAACAAAAAAACAGAAAAAAAAGTGTGGTTCTGGTTACATGTAAACAAAATTAGGGTAGGTAGGTCGGCTATTTTTTGTGTTGCTAAAAAATATGTTAGATTGGTCTCACTGTTTTGAAGATGAATGCCACATAAATATTGCTGAATTTCTCGAACACTTTCACTAGTCCAGGAAAAGGAAATGGATGTTTGCTCATTTGAACCTTTGAACATTTTAAACTATTTCTATTACATGTCCATCGGAACGTGTGTGTGTGTGTGTGTGTGTGCGTGCGCGTGTGCGCGTATGTGTGTGTGTGTGTGTGTGTGTGTGTGTGTATGTGTGTAGAGGGGAGGATGCGGGGAACAAGCCATATTATTTTTATCTATTTATCTAGACACGGCAAAATAATCGATGTTGGAGAAAAGTGCTGTTGAGGCGTGCGATATTTCGAACCTCCTGGATTAAATATAGAGCCGTACAGAAGCGCGACCCTCTTGTGTATCTTAAAAAAACCAACCCCAAAATATCTTATATTTAATATATGCATTTTCTCTCAGACAAAATAGTACACCAATCCACCAAGGGTTATCGATCTTACAACCCAGGACACACGAGTCGAGCAAAGATGATCTCTTTACAAACTGATATCTAACATCCACTAATAGACTAATGTATTTGATGTGATTTTAAAACAGATGCTCCTTTCTTTAAATGTTTCGTAAGTTACCTGTTGAACCATGTGTCTGTATAGCGGGGATAAGGGTAAGGGTCGTTGCTACTGAAATCATAACTGGCTTCGGCGTTCTGAAAAAGGAGAAAATATTGTATAGCACATTATAAAACATACATAGAGGATATCGGCTTTATCTTGCGAAGGTTAGAATGGCGATTGTCTCGAGACTGCTGCCAGTCGATCTGAGCCGAATAAAGCCGATATCTTAAGACTAACGAGTTATGTTATTAAATTTTGTCGTGCAATCCTACATAAAACGAAAAATTAATGAATTCAGAAATGAACCGTTTTTCACTTTACCGTTTTCCTGAGTAGTATGTCAACACGAGCTGAATGCCTTATTGTCTACAGTATCTGTACACCAAATCAAAACAGTTCTTAAATAACAACAGATTAATTCTCATTTTTTAAAATAAAAATTGTCTTAAAACAGTTTATAAAAATAAAAATAATGAAATGGAAGTAAAATAATAAGTAACTTTGAACAATATATTATAACATTCCACTGCGGATCAAAATTAATGTAAAAGTAGTTCTGTCCCAAACAGCGGTATTTTTGGCCAAAGATCTATCTAGTCATCGTATTTTGACAATACATATATTGATTGTAGGATTTAGTGTGACATTTCATTTATTATGAACCGCAGCATTGCGTTGGTCACATAGGAGAAGCTTAAATAAACGCTTTGTAATTCAGAACAATTTGTCTCAGTCGTGACTTCCAGACATAAAAAAGATACCACATATCTGAATATTAGGTATGTAATAATTAGGAAATTATTTATTTAACGACGCAATAAACACATTTTATTTACGGTTATATGACGTCGTACATATGGTTAAGGAGCACACCGATATTGAGAGAGGAAACCCGCTGCCTCCACTTTATGGGCTAATATTTTTCGATTAGCCGCAATGGATCTTTCATATGCACTGTCCCACAGACAGGATAACACATACCACGGCCTTTAATATACCAGTCGTGGTGCACTGGCTGGAGCGAGAAATAGCCCAATAGGCCCACCGACGGGGATCGATACCAGACCGACCGCGCATCAGGCGTGCGCTTTACCACTGGGCTACATCCCGCGCCCTGTAATAATTAGCTGCAAATCTATATAAAATATTTATATACACACACTACAAATCAATACACTGCTGGTTTTGAATATACACAGATAAAATAGTCTGCGGCTAACTGGATACCATGTCTTGTAATGCGTCTCCCTGTTTTGCGTTTTAAGTGCGTGCAAAACAACACGAGTAACACCACCATAGTATACAACACAAAACAATCAATATCAAAGCAATACATAGACATGTATTTTGTTACAAGATTAATCAGTCTGGTCTGGTTCATGGCCAGAACCCACCCCTTAAAAAACAAAAACAACAACAACAACCTGATCTGCTATCATTGACACCAAGTGACGGTTTTAGAAAACGGAATTGGCATTTGGAACTGAACGGCTAAACAATGAAACAAAAATGGATTCTAAAGGCGAGAAAGAGAACAGGACATTGAATATAACACGCAAAAGAAACACGCACACAAACATACATTTTGCATACGATGGTGTGACGTCAAAGCCTATTTAATAATATAGTCTCCGTTTGTGACACAATAATAAAACTTACGTAGTTGTTTCGCAGATCCGGATGAAGGTAATCAATTCCTGAAAAAAAAGAGATACTTGTTATTTATTATTTTTATTTTTAGATATAGATTATGGTTATTATTTTTAATTTTTAAATATAGATTATATTATTAATTTTTATTTTTAGATATGGATTATGGAAACACGTTTATAAGTCTATAAGCCTGAGAGTTTGTTTTTTAAAATCTGGTTTTATGTTCTAAGGAACTGATGCTGTCAGCATCCACCCTGTATCAACAACAAAAATAATATTTAATGACATCACAGTAAAACTAGGATCAATTGTTGCACGTTACATTAACATAATGTATTTATAAAGCATTTTAATAAAAGCACCTTTTTTCTTTCGTTTTTTTTTCAGTAAACAAAATGTTTTTAGAGAGAAAAAACCCAGATGGCATTTTAATTGAATCTTATACAGTTTCTAGTGAACCTTAAATAGTCACTGTACACTAAATAAAAAATATGCATTTTATTATCATAGATAATGACATTTATTGAGATAGACACTGTGGCATATTACTAGTAGAGCTACAGCTACGTTTTCTCCTTATAGACTCCCTCACACCCCAAATGTGGTACTATAGAACTTACCATCATCCATAATGGCCGTAGTAACCTCTTTCCCCGTGTACCCAGCATCCCATGCGTCCTGGACGTTGAGATCTAACCCGGCTACACCTCCACTCTGTCCTGTGTTTCTCTAGAAAACAAACAATTACGAAAGGCTACAAATAACTGAGCTGGTTGTTTGCTATAATTTGTTATTTTGGTATGATAGTGGTGTAACAAGGACAAAATAGAGGAGGGGTCCCGATCCATCATCTGGAGGGATACCAAGAGATAACCATTTTCAGGCTAAGAACCGGTCACTGCCATCTCAGATCCCATATGTACCGCCTGAAACTGGCAGAAACTGATTAATGTTCATGTCAAGCAGGACCACAGTCCCCAGAGCACATCCTGCAATTCTGACCCCTCTACAATGAAGCCAGGATAAAGCACTGACCGAACGGAGCAACACTGGCTGTCAAGCTTTGGGGTTCCAAAGAAAACTTGACAGAGACAGCGTTTTTTATCACCACAACCGGACTCCAAATCTAAAACATGATCAGCTATAGCTTGAACGCAGAAGAAAAAGAGTAGGGATCCGAATTAGGGTTTTATCAAATCACTAAACATTGTTCTTTCTAAAACTTGACAGATTTTTTTCAAACAGTTAAGATGCGTCTTTTTAAATTAAAAACAATTGACCATCCAAATTTGAGATATTTAGGGTCATAGCTGGAATTGAAACGTAAAATGGCATCAATATAATTTTATATGCAGATGGATATACAATAGGTTTGTATTTGATCTTTATGCGATGAACCCGTTGATATCTGGGTTTTTTTACTATCACCATCAGCAATAGCAAAACGGTCTACAACTAAACATCTCAACCACAGATGCAACAACAACGGCAAACAACAATGAAACAGACTGTCTGCTGACGAGGATCGATCATTATACCTCTTTCCCCTGAGGCGACCACTCTACCACTGACTATTACTACATGGCTAATGTGGAGAATAAAAGAGCCACAACAGCTCACGGCGGCGTCAGGGACACCTCCAGGTCCTTTCTGACTTGTTGTTGCTTAGTTTACTGACCTTCGCACCTCGAAGCAGACGTATCAGATTTGCTTTGATGTCAGTTAAGAAGACCGTAAAATGAATGCTTTGCCGCTAGGCCCAGGTCGGTAAAGAAAGCAATTATAGCTAAGAACCCGGGTTAGTATATTCAATTTTGGTACAAAGAATCGATATTTGATATTACGATACTGATTGAGGAACCAGTGTGTGTGTGCATGCATGTGTGCGTGCATTTTGCACCCATCAAATACAAAACAATAAACGAAATGAAGAACAAAAAAGATTTCTGCAGGGGCTTTAGACTAATTAATTCTGTCAAAAACAATGTTTCATTGAAAATGATTTTCGGACGAAATTGCCTGCAGCTGCTGTATGTTGGATGCCGATGGGTCAGGTGTCCTCTGTCCAGAATTGATTGCTTTAAATTAAGATCGAAATTATATATTCCACTCTCATTTCAATTAGCCGCAAGATGTCGTTGTCAGGATATAAAACACTTACATCCATGGAACGAGACACTCCGCAGTCCGCCCCCATCACAGATGTTAAAGATGATCAAGCTACAACGTATCACGTTTGATTCTTCTTCTTCTTCTTCTTCTTCTTCTTCGAGAGAGAGAGAGAGAGAGAGAGAGAGAGAGAGAGAGAGAGAGAGAGAGAGAGAGAGAGAGAGAGAGAGAGAGAGAGAGAGATGGAAAGGAATGTCTATTTAACAACAGCTAAGCACATTCCAACATACTGCTATTTGTTGTCCGACAAATGATTATTTTAACGCTTGATGGGGAGAGAAAGATAGGAAACCATCGCAGGCTAACGTTAACAATAAAGCAGGAAGAAATACAAGTATTTTATAGTCACATTCCCCGGAGTTCGACAAATCCACTAGCCCTCGATGCCGGCTAATGAATCTTTGGTCTGGACTAGTCGACATTATCAGGTATATTACTGTCATACACAGGGCACTAGCCAAAGCTTCTGTGAGGGCTAGTGACTTTCTCAAATATTTGTCGAACACTGCTTCCATAGGCATGATGGTACTTAGGTGCTCTGAGCGAATAAAGTTCTGTTCTGTACCTTGGTGCAGACCCGTAGGAATTGAGGGTGTGGGTAGAGTGGGGTGGGTCGAGGGGGCATGTGCCCCCATACGATGACTAAACTGTACGTTTCTTGTCCTACTGTAATATAAATAAAGGTAAAACATATGGCTTCTGCACGTGTCCCCTCACTAGAGACTGTGACCCCACATTGGAGATTGCGTCCCCACACTCCAGATGTCGTTCCTACGGACCTGTGGCGTACTTGTCGTGGTACTGGTTAAGATGTTTGAAAAACCTAGTCCATAGTCGATCCTACAACACATCGAACTTAAAAGCGCACTCTTAACCCTAAACAACATCCCTCCCTTACCTCAGATAGTTTGTTTTGTTTAACGACACCACTAGAGCACATTGATTAATTAATCATCGGCTATTGAATGCCAAACATTTGGTAATTCTGACACGTAGTCATCAGAGGAAAGCCGTAACAATTTTTCCTAATGCAGAAAGGGATCTTATATATGCACTTTCCCACAGACAGGAAAGCACATACCACGGCCTTTATCCAGTTGTGGTGCACTGGCTAGAACCTCAGATAGATGCACTAGCACTGTGTAAAGTCAACATCCTTGAGTGGTTCTACAAAATTACACAGCGGTAGTAATTTCAATAGAAAAAAAAGAAAAAAGAAAAGAAAAGCATCGCTCAAGAGCTCAAATTATCACCCGTATTACACGATACAAAACATCTCAGACTCGTTAGATCTGAACTGTCAAAGAAAAACATAAAGCGAAAATCGATGACGCCTACATCATTAAGAGCAAGCCGGCGGAAGGAGGACATATATCAAAAAGGTTTTCACTTTAATTTAATACTAAACATTAATCAAAGTATTAAACAGATCTCTGATGTCGCATTGAGAGGTGATTATTTTTTTTACAGAGATGCAATATACATTCAATAACCAGAATTATATGTTTTCAGGAAAAAAAGAGATCCATTTAATTTTCTTTTGTAATGACTAATATAAAATGCTCTGACGAAAGCTCAAAGATATTCGTTATGATGAATGTTCCAATATTTTTGTGTGATAAAAATTTAATTGGTGATGAGCTACTAGCACTACATTGTCATGAAAATATTGACGGATTACCCGACATCTGAAAACGGCCTGTTTTTCAAACTGATTGATTGGTTAGTGCATATGTCGGTAGTTATGTTAAGCCCCCCCCCCAAAAAAAAAAAAAAACAACAACAAAAAAACAAACAAAAAACACCCCAAAAACAAAAAAACTAAATAAAAGAAAATAAAAGAAAATAAAAGAAAAAAAGTCGGTCTCTGGTCAGACCAAAGTCCCAGAACTGATGCGGAGAAACGGCTTTATTATTATTATTATTATTATTTCTTTTTACGCCATGAACAATTGATACCGAAATAAGGGGCATATTTAAATTGAAATCATAATGCTCGTCCTAATTCACGCGCGATGACATTTTGGCTCCAAATGCCGTTCTACGTCATAGCAAGAAAAGACCGGCAAAAATCGACATCATACCTCAGGATAAACGCAGAACATGTTGACGTGCGAGGGTCAAAATCGACGCGTGCGCTGACAAGACACCAAACATTTATTTTGTTTGGCCTTAAGGATATACATATACATGTACATTGATTTTATGATTAGCACGTGCGAACCCCCATCCTCTGATCCAACAGAAAAATGTTTTCAATATATTTTTCGGGTGGGGATGTGGGGGTGGGGGGCGTGCCTTGCTTGATATCACGTTTCTACCGTTTAACAAAAGCAGGGATACACACTGTTATTACACTAAATCAAATACCAGTCATGAGATACTTACGATGTACCATTCTTTGTGGAATTCTGGATCTGTTGGTATACGTGAATGCTGTTTTTCGATTTCTGCTAATTTGGATGGCTTTGGGTTTATCCGCGACGCCTCCGCTAAAATATTCTCAATATTTTTATATCCTCGTTTCTGTCGTAGAAATCCCGCAAGTTGTACTGCACTTTTTACCTGAAAATTAAAAAAAAAAAATGTATGGATAAAAGTATTATTACGAAAAAGAATTATCATGTAATCTTCTAGAATATTTCCGGATTACAAAACCGTAGGAAAAACATTATGAAGTATAAACAGTAACTGAAAATATTAATTGACAAAACGAAGATATTTGGTAAATAGATGTTTCTTAAATTTAGGGAAACAACTTTAACACCCAAAATTCCCCAAAACAAATAACAGTCAGACAGGTTAGACTCCTTGCAAAACAATTAGTTTGTAAAGCCTAATTCACTAAACTTTGTCAACTTTGCGATCTCGCAGTGTAATGTTAAAAGACTTGCAAAGAGAATGCTTTGTTGTCTAGCAGAGCCTAAGATATATTTGTGAATTAGGCCCCAGTTTGATAAGATTGCGATGCTAACGTTAAAGGTTTATTTTGTTTAACGACACCACTGAAGCAAATTGATTAATGAATCATCGGCTATTGGATATGAAACATTTGGCAATTTTGGCATATAATCTTAGAGAGAAAACCGGCTACATTTTCTCACTTGAACGATTTTTCGTACAACTGCGGTGCGACTAAAAGATTGTACAGCCGTGCGATTCCCGTACGAATTACCTAGGCCCCCCCCCCGCAGTCTCACTTGTGCAACTGCCATGCAACTGCCTTTCTGCAACGGGCTCGCATTTGCTCGCATAAGATTTGCACAGGTTGCACGACAGTTGCACGGAAGTCTGGTGGATGTCGCACGGGAGTCGCAGGGGGTCCACTGGGAGTCGCACATCTCGGCTCCCTTAAGACTCACTTACGACTCCCGTGCGACCTATCATACTGCCGTGCGACTGCTTTGCAACCTCTATGCGACCAATGCGAACTGTGCGAACCTAGAGACAGCCGTACGATAATTTTAAACATTTGAAAATTGTCGCACCGGCATGCGACATGTCCGAAATACACACGACACCCCTACATCGTGTGCGAATCATCAACATACTGCCGTGCGACTCCAGCACGCCCTGTACGATTTGGTGGTCGCACGGAATTCGCGTAGAAAATCGTTCAAGTGAGAACGGGGTTTTAGTAGCAAGATATCGTTTATATGCACCTTCCCACAGACAGTGGAGCACATATCAGGGCCTTTAATATACGAGTTGTGGTGCACTGATTGGAACGAAAAATGGCACAAGGAGCCGACTGACGGAGATTGCGATGCCTCCAACGACCTGCATCAGTTGTGGAATAATAAATTGGATGATTGTGTAGAGGATCCGAATTTGTGTCTTACATATACATATAGGTTTAGGAATAATGAGAATATACTTAAAGCAGGAGAAAAAAGAACATGAGTAATAATACATACAAACATACATGTTATATATATAAGGCCAGGAACTAATTCTCCAAACAATCGCAGCTTTAAATAGTTTTGTGAATTAGATTTCAGTCTCTGATGCCACGACGATCTCCGTCGGTGGGCTCACTGGGCTATTTCTCGTTCCAGCCAGTGCACGACAACTGGTGTATCAAAGTCTGTGATATGTGCTATCCTGTCTGTGGGGTGGTGCATTTAAAATATCCCTTGCTACTAATGGAAAAATGTAGCGAGTTTGCTCTCTATGACTGTGTCAAAATTGCCATATGTTTGACATCCAATAGCGGATGATTAATAAAACAATGTGCTCTAGTGGTGTTGTTAAACAAAACAAACAAACGGATGACACCATACACATCATGGTCCTACGTCGCGCCATTTAAAGACAGAAGCTTCAGATTTAAGTGGCGCTGTATGTTTAAAAAATAAAAAAAATAGTCTTATTTCCCATCACATACTTAATTGGATACGAAACTTTGATTAAAATGATTGCATCCCGTTTTAAAATAGCAAGGTAAGAAGTTCAGTCCTAACGAAATACTTATTAGTGAAGAAAATGATTCATAGCACACTGTCAGTGTGATATCTACGCGCCTTTTGAAAGGTCTGTGTTACAGTACTGGGCGTGATTTATAATTACATACTAGTATACAAAGACACGACAGATATTTCTGACTGATATATATTCGACACATAGATGGAAATTTTTAATTAATCAAGCTAGATTTTAGAAGAAGCTAAATAATATATATCTCCGTGTCTTATTTATGATTCATGTTTAATAATAGCAGTATAAGACATCCAGCATATTTCATTAACTTTCTTTCCAACATTAGAAGTAAAACCTAACAACTGAAGTATATCAGTTACAATATACACGACGAGCTTTGAACAGACAGAATCAAAATGAATCGGGCGTCCACACAAAGTTTTATAATCTTTGAGTTAAAAACACAAATCATGATTTTCGGCTTGATAGTGATTTGTTGTAGATCTTGGAAAGAGCCGAAAGAGCTGCAAATTACCATTCCTTGCTTTGAATAAGTTCGCACATTTGACGTACATATTTTAGTGGGGTTTTTTTTTGTTGGTCATTTGGTTTTTATTTATAAAAGCTGTCATTGTGTCAATAAATAAATAAATACATTTTAAAACACAAATATTTAAATAAATACATAAATTAATAAATAATAATAATAATAATAATAATAATAATAATAATAATAATAATAAAAAACCCAACAACAACATAATGTAAAAAGCGCATGCCATTTGTTTCAAACTATTGGGGGATACACGTTTAATCATGCGTATGAATATGATTTCTGCTGGGGCGGGACGTAGCCGAGTGGTAAAGCACTCGCTTGATGCGCGGTCGGTCTGGGATCGATCCCCGTTGGTGGGCCCATTGGGCTATTTCTCGTTCCAGCCAGTGCACCAAGACTGGTATATCAAAGGCCGTGGTGTTAGTTATCCTGTCTGTGTGGGATAGTGCATATAAAAGATACATCGCTGCATTAGAAGAAAAAAAAGTAGCGGGTTTCCTGTGATGACTACGTGTCAGAATGACCAAATGTTTGACGGATAATAGCCGATGATTAATTAATTAATGAGCTTCAGTGGAGTCGTTAAACAAAACAAACTTGATTTATGATTTCTGCTGTACACCTTTTGCGTTCAGTTCATTATGATACGTTACATGCGAGAAGATTCATTCCTGTTACCAGTGTACTCTTTGTGAAACATCAGTATCATGTACGACAACGGAGGATCATACACCATTACCGCTGCCAAATTCATATCTTATTACGGCTAATCTGTTCACGCTAAAATCCTATTAATTAATCCGTCATCACCTATAATTTCGTTTTTGCGCCATGTTAAAGGTGTAGACAGAAAGTTAGCCAGATATATTTATTCATTTTCTTATGTAGTGTAAAAAATAGACCTTGAGTTACACGCACACAAAATATTACGTCCAGATAATTGTACTTACTAATATATTGCACATTTATTTGACTGATAAAATCCAATAAGGGTGTCCAACATGTTAATAGTCGACAGTTTGATTTCTAGACCCAATTGCACAAAACGTCGTACATTTGCGACGTTTTGTGAAATTGGCTCCTGACTTGTATGTTAAAGGGGCAGTCCTAAGTTTGCTTCAATTTTTAAGATGTAATTACATCAAATATATTTTTGTGCATAAAATAGTAGTGACTGTATACTGAAAGGACAGACCCTAGTTCCAGCCCATGAACATGTACACTAAGTTTGGTTAATCTACAAACGTGTAACACATTTAGACAAAGTTACAATTGAGTGAAACATTAGTTTGTGACTTTGAAATGGTGAAATACCCTCTAAAAATAGAACAAAACGTCTGTTACTTCTCAGACGCACGTGCGTTTTTAAAAATATGAGAAATGCATTTTGTGATATTAAAAACACCAAGATGACCAAACTCACTTCGAATGTACGGAAATAGATAATCAAAAGAACAAAAGTAAAGTATGATTTCAGTTATCAAAAAAACGGCTTAGTGCTTTAGTGTTTAAAATCTAGAGTATGTCTCTTTAAGCGTCTTGTTGATCGTTTAAGTATTTGTATTAGGTTAAATTTCATTTTATTTCCTAAAATTGTTTTTTTCGTACGTACGAAATTATTTGAAGACAAAATCCAGTTTGGGCTTCTTACAAATATTAAGACAACCAGAAACACATTGAATATACAGACACTGATTTTTTCGTACGTACGAAGTTATTAAGACAAAATCCAGTTTGGGCTTCTTACAAATATTAAGACGGCCAGAAACACATTGATGTTTTTCGAAACAAGAAAATATATTTAATGCGTATTTTATTAGTCGGAAACATCTTACAGTGCCGAAAAATCAGGACTGTCCCTTGAACGTATATGATTTATGTGATGTATATTTTTCGCTAAAGTGTATGGAGAGCAAATTTCACATTCAAATTCAGATTCGTTATTGCTTTAAGTTTTTACAACGTATCGACATTAAACAAACATCAAAAAATATAAATGGCGTAGAGTGATTTATCTTATTGAATACATAATATATATATATATATATATATATATATATACATATAATAAAACTAATTCATCATATCACAGTTTTAAGGACTGATATTTAATTAGATATTTATAGGATATTAAACGAGCTTCCATTTCATATCATGTTTATGTCCCGAATGAAATAATTTTCATTTGTCACGAGCTTTAGCGAGTGAAAATGAAAATGATTTAATGAGGGACATAAACATGATACAAAATGGTAGCGAGTTTAATATCCTATTTATTACCCATAATCGATTTTAATTTATATCACTCAACTCATTTGGTTAATGTTCCTCTAAGGTTATAGTGCGCCAATCGATGACGTCATCGTGTCACGTCGAAGTGTTTCGTCCCACTTGGCGTTGTAGTGGGACGTATCACTTTGATATGTTCCAAGATATTTTTAACCATATGGGTGATAAATGTTGTTACTGAGCATAACCAAATTTAAAATTTATTATAGTGCTACTTTGGTAAAGGATCCCTATAGTACAGCATAACGTATTCCAATAATTTATTTCTTACATTATTTGCTCGTACCAAAAAGTGTCCAAAGGTTATTAAATTCTTTAATGTTATCTATAGGTAGTACTGAACCAAATAACTTCCGGTTGGGTCAAAGTTCGAGGTACACCCAATGTCACGGGGATCCTATAATACCCGTAACTGAATAAAACACGATTATCCAAATATCTCTCTAACTGTCTATCTATTAGATTTCTCTGTATCTGGCAGTCCAATACCCGAGTGGCTCGTCTCTAGGTATATCAGAGATACGATCTTACATAAATATTTATATATATAGCACGTTAGTTCACTTGAAAACACAACAAAACACAACAAAACACAATCCACTTTGGAATCTGTATTAACCTTAAGCTGACAAATATATTTGCCGCAGTTAATTAATTAACAACAACAATAATAATAACAACTCAGAACTAATCACTTAATTAGTTAATCACTAGGTGTCTAGTTTACACAATATTCTAATCACTTCACCGTGATACAACACACACACGTGTGATAATTGAGAAGGTTATTAAATTCTTTAATGTTATCTATAGGTAGTACTGAACCAAATAACTTCCGGTTGGGTCAAAGTTCGAGGTACACCCAATGTCACGGGGATCCTATAATACCCGTAACTGAATAAAACACGATTATCCAAATATCTCTCTAACTGTCTATCTATTAGATCTCTCTGTATCTGGCAGTCCAATACCCGAGTGGCTCGTCTCTAGGTATATCAGAGATACGATCTTACATAAATATTTATATATATAGCACGTTAGTTCACTTGAAAACACAACAAAACACAACAAAACACAATCCACTTTGGAATCTGTATTAACCTTAAGCTGACAAATATATTTGCCGCAGTTAATTAATTAACAACAACAATAATAATAACAACTCAGAACTAATCACTTAATTAGTTAATCACTAGGTGTCTAGTTTACACAATATTCTAATCACTTCACCGTGATACAACACACACACGTGTGATAATTGAGAAACTCTATTCCTACTTGGTTAATTTTTAATTAACCCTTAACTACTCATTCAGTAACCTTGTAATACAGAATTAATACTGGTACCTATCACAATAAAGACAATAACATACAGTTTACCTAGGTCCTCTAGGATGACCGGCTAAGCTTTATATTTTTAGAACAGTGAAGCCTACAATTTACTTCGTCAGATTACCGGAAACACTGTCTAAATAATATTGGTATAATACAGTATTAAAATATTTAAAGTCACATCAATCACATCAAGGTTATACATGAGAGAAGAAATATATATTTACCAAGTCCAGTCGGACTAACGTTCCCCGAGAGCTTTCCAATGATTCTCCCCGATAAATCTAAAATCCTAGCTATTTATTACACATCCGAATATCGCCTGGGGGCACATCGCGGTACTCCCCCTATCATGGGATATTTCCACAGCGACCAAGACGGAATATTTTCTTAGATGACCAGACTTACTGTCGTCATTCCGCTAGGAATACAAGGTCGTAAAACAGAACTCGCGGAGGTATTACGTAACCACTGGCCACATGGCCTCCACATCTGGTCTGGGTGTGTATTGGGAACAGCTCGACCACCGTCACGCGGGGGTATTACGTAACCCAGCCGCACACGGCCCTCTAAAACAATTAACATCGCCACAGGCGAAAAGATAAGAGCATGTTCCGTCACACCCATCTTTTGATAGAGAAGTGAACACCACAAGTCCTATGATTGGTGATAAATGTGAGTGTGTTGATTGTACAACAAAATAGTTTCATCTGGGTAAAAAATATGCAATTTTATTTCATTTAGTACCACTGTGTCAAGTACCCTTGTGTTTGAAACATGTATGGGGTACCTGTAAAAAAGTACTCGAACTTTGTGCGGAACTAGAGTAGTCATAGACGCTACCCATTATCTCAGAAATGAGCAGCTTGACCCCCAATTGTTTTCTGATTCATTTTAAGTGTGAGGGGTGGTAGTATTTATATTCGTGGCGTTTATGTCGATTGATACGCTGCGGGAAGGAGTTTTAGCCACATATGTTACTACTGTCGTCTATGGGATTTGATTTGGTAGTATACACCCTATAATAGAGCAGCACATTACGCTTTTGATATTCGTGAGTTAATCGTACAGATATACATGGGATCGATTTGTTTGCAGTTATTTATTATAAATGGACGTGCAAATAGAGAAAAGTGACAAATACAACTCTGAGAATGCGCTTTTGAGACTGCCAGACTTATATCTTATTACGGCTAATCCAAACGTCAAGCAGAATCTGTCATCACTTAACTTTTCAGTGTGCACCACGTCAAGAGATCAAGAAAATACTACAGCATTTCCCCAAGGCGCATACTGTTACAGATAACGGAGTAACAGAATATTATAACAGAACATTAAGTATTCATGAGTTTAGTTTTTTTTGTGTTTGTTGTGGGGCGAAGCATCTGCGAGTGCTTAGTAATTGTCGCGAGACTTTGGGGAGAGATGAAAATGTCAATGTGATATGAGATTTGCGACGTGGTGTACCGAGGTGAAACGATAGCCACAAACCAACACAGTCCATTAACACATCCATCTTGTCAGTTGACAGTGGAACAGGACGTGGCTCAGTGGTTCAGCTGACACCTGATGTGTGAGAGGTCGTGGGATCGCCTCCCACCTACTCTCCGTAGTTATTTTCTGTTCTAAACAGTGCACTGGCATATCAGATCTTGTGGTTTTAACAAATGACATAACATGATTGGGCAGTCTAATCGTTAGTCATAATGGTGCTGCAATAGTTAGACAGCTATGCAGTATATAAAGCTGGTTCGTATTCCAATTACCAGTTCCAACCCAGAGTCAAACGGAAAGGAAACGACGTGTTTATTTTTCGACACCTCAGTACATTTCATACTGCTAAATTTACCATCTCTCTCTCTCTCTCTCTCTCTCTCTCTCTCTCTCTCTCTCTCTCTCTCTCTCTCTCTCTCTCTCTCTCTCTCTCTCTCTCTCTCTCTCTCTCTCTCTCTCTCTCTCTCTCTCTCTCTCTCTCTCTCTCTCTCCTGGACAGACGTTCCGAATATCAAAGGTGTGTGTTTATTGCCTAACATATTGTGTTTGAACATTAATCAGATTTCTCGTTCCAGCCAGCGCTCCACAACTGGTGTATTAAAGGCCGTGGTATGTATTATCCTGTCTGTGGGATGGTGCATATAAAAGATCCCTTGCTGCTAATCGAAAAGAGTAGCCCATGAAGTGGCGACAGCAGGTTTCCTCTTTCAATATCTGTGTGGTCCTTAATCATATGTCAATCGATTAATCGCATATAAATGTGAACATAAAATGCATGAATTTACCAATGGCACTTCAACCGACCACAACAATCAAAATTCCACACACACACACACACACACACACACACACACACACACACACACATACATACACACACATACACACACACACACACATACATACACACATATATATATATACGCACGCACACACACACATACACACACACACACACACACACACACACATTTACACAGTAAAACAATACTGCTTGCCTAATTATAAAAAACCCAAATCCATGTATATATTAATTAATATGTATGACTTACCATAGGATGTGCTTTTAAAAGTCGTGAATGGTGAATACTTCGTTTTGTTCGAGCATGTGGTACACCTTTATGTGTGAAATGGAATTCTGACGGAGACCCCAGTACCTGAAATATAGATAACAGAAACATTAACATGGAGTTCATTTCACCGTTAGTTTGCTCAGATACAATGACAATGCTTAAACACCAACACACGGTCAACAGGCTGCAATATAAAAAAAAACCCTGACCTATGCTTAAATGTAATTGTGTTTCAAAACTGTTCTTAATGAATTTTTGGTTATTATGGGCATACCTTTTCTATATACTTTCTTTTTATGACACCCAGTAGCCGATATGTATGGTTGTGCTGGGGTATCGATAAACCTTCATTCATTATGCATTATTTTGGGCAATACTAAGCTGACATATCATTCATTTCAGATCGTCTGTTCTATACATAAAGTAGTACAAAGGCATACGCCTAGATTTATTAGATACCCAATTAACAGTACAAGATGATGATAAAATGACAAAGCAAATTATACTGAATATAAAATAACATTCACACGAAAGAAGTCAATTCAGGTGTTATGGATAGTTAGATGCAGTGCAGGATTTATAATATCAAACGGCGACAGCGAACATACTAGGCATCAATTTAAACACATCCAATTGGTTGCTCCGTGGTGATGACACAGACGTCAAAGCCAAACTGACCACTGGAATTAACATCACAGAAATAAAAACTATTCTGCGGACTCTTCTCAAAACAAGATAGGCTAATCGGTATCAGGTCTGGTGCTTATAAAACTTTTAGAGTCTAGACTCGAGTCGATAATAGAGTCTGAGACACTAATGTCATGACAACACCATACAAATTGTGTATGCGTGTGACGTCATTAGAGATTGTGCCTGGACTCGAAACGGGCCCTGAAATGCTGTAAACAATTATGAAGTATAACTGACTGAGCCGATGAACGTTTGGCGAACACCCACGCCCCCTCACTAGAAGTCACTGTTCAATTTTGTGATATAATTAAACACGCTAGTTTAATTATCGCAGACATTCATATCAAATCCTAGTCTCCATTAAAACTGGCAGCAGGTCGCCGACCGATGTAGACTGATGACGACCGATATAGACCAAAACATAAGACTCGGACATTAGATCTGCCTCAGATATATACTGTGCAAATCCGAAACAGTCCATTTGCGACCGTGTTCCCATAAAATATATCTTTGGTCTGTTTCGGTCGACAGTGCCAGTCTGCCTCGAATTGCGATTTGGGTTTTTAAATAAATAGGAACCAGACTTTATTGCATTGGCATGACTGGTTAAACACAATGATTGTAGTTAACAAGATAATGGATTCGTACTATAGTACTTAACATTTTATCTTTTAGTATTTCCCGGTCGTGGAGTGGTTTGCGTGTAGACAAAAAATAAACCTATTGTATGGGAAGATATATCACTGTTTGAAAGATTGCTTCGTTTAACGACACCATTAGAGTACATTGATTAATTAAAAATCAGCTATTGAATATCAAGTATTTTGGTGATTCCTCCTTTTCATCATTTGATATACCAGTCGTGGGGCACTGACTTTGTGCAACAGGTTTTGCTCAGGGAATCTCTCTCTCTCTCTCTCTCTCTCTCTCTCTCTCTCTCTCTCTCTCTCTCTCTCTCTCTCTCTCTCTGTCTCTCTCTCTCTCCCTCCCTCCCTCCCTCCCTCCCTCCCTCTCTCTCTCTCTCTCTCTCTCTCCCCCTCCCTCCCTCCCTCTCTCTCTCTCTCTCTCTCTCTCTCTCTTCCCACCTCTCTCTCTCTCTCTCTCTCCATCCCTCCCCCTCTCTCTCTCTCTCTCTCTCTCTCTCTCTCTCTCTCTCTCTCTCTCTATATATATATATATATATATATATATATATATATATATATATCTATATCTATATAGATATATAAAACAATGACTATCATAAAGGTTTTATGTTTACACGGTAGTGGCAGTGGAATGTTTTGGGTTTTTGTTGTTGTTGTTTTTCTCACGGAAGTGGCACTGGACGGTATTTTCCAGTGGTGTCTTATTAATCTAGACGACTGTCCATCGCAATAATAAATTGTAAATGCTTTCATAAAAAAGTATACTTTGAAACATAAATGAAACAAGGTGTATAGGTAGTACTAAATCAAATAACTTCCGACTGGGTTAAAGTTCGAGGTGCACCCAACTTTTGATAAAGAAGTGAACACCAAAATTCCTGTGATTGGTGATAAATGTGAGTGTGTCGGTTGTAAAAAAATACTTTCATCTGGGCAACAAAATGTATGCAATTTTATTTCATCTAGTACCACTGGTTCAAGTAGCCTTTTGCTTGAAACATGTATGGGGTACCTGTAAAAACAAATACTCGAATTTTGTGCGGAACTAGAGTAGTCATAGACGCTACCCGTTATCTCAGAAATAAGCAGCTTGACGCCCAATTGTATCTGATTCACTTAAAGGGTTTGGGGTGGTAGTATTTATATCCGTGACGTTTATGTCGATTGATACGCTGCAGGTAGGAGTTTTAGCCACATATATTACTATTGTCGTCTATGGGATTTGATTTGGTAGTGTATACCTTATAAAGTTTATAATATAAGAAACAATAATTAATTTAAAAGATAAATTACACGAAGTATTTTCGTTTGTCTACATGACCATTTTAAAAAGTACATCCTATAAATCACAGAAAATACTTATCTAACGAGCACTGCTTAACACTAAATTTGAATCTGCATAGCATGTGGAAAAACAAGTTATCAAAACAAAGCGTTCTGTTCAAAATTAAAGATCCCTTTTCGATACACATGGGATAATTAATCCATACCCATTTAAAGTTGCCCTTTTTTTAAATTTTTATTATTATTATTTTTTTTATCTCACTCCCCCTTCTCTTTCTCTCCTTTGAATTCCACCTCAATTCTTCCTGATCTGGCAACTCCTCCTGTCTTTCAACTTCTTTCGCTGTCCATCTCCATATCCCAGTCCTTGTCTCTCCAACCGCGACAGGTGCTTGTCTGTTGTGGCTATCTGTGCCACACACCTGCCGTTCCCCATTAGCTTTTAGCTGTGGGCTTAGTCTGACCACTTCGGAGAGTGTTGTGACTGCTTTGTTTTTGTTTCTGTTGTTTTACTAACTGTTCCAAAACCAAAAATATCCCATCCCAACCAAGCGTAAACAATATATTTAAGATAAACACACAAATACTCATACTGGTATGCATGCTCAATTAACTAATACCGGTGCAGTTTGTTCTTTAATTGCCGTTACGGGAACAATAGAATACTTCCAGTATAGATATTATTATTGCCACAAACAGACAATGGTATGCGTATCCAATTAACTACCAACATTAAAACTGGTTTACTACCTATTGCCACGCAAACGACTCGCCACACATGATGGACATATTGAAACATAAACCTGATTATTGTAGTGTTAATCCATTATCGCTTTAAACCACAATGGTGCTTCTGTCATGGTAACCATATTTTATATAGCATCTCCACCGGACACTGGGATAGACGTGAGAGCGGGGCTCGGGGGCCATGACCCCACAATTACAGAAAGTAAAGTAAAGTTTGTTTTATTTAACGACGCCGCTAGACCACATTGATTTTTTATCTTATCATCGGCTATTGGACGTCAAACATATGGTCATTCTGACACTGTTTTTAGAGGAAACCCGCTGTCGCCACATAGGCTACTCTTTTACGACAGGCAGCAAGGGATCTTTTATTTGCGCTTCCCACAGGCAGGATAGCACAAACCATGGCCTTTGTTGAACCAGTTATGGATCACTGGTCGGTGCAAGTGGTTTACACCTACCCATTGAGCCTTGCGGAGCACTCACGGTTTGGAGTCGGTATCTGGATTAAAAATCCTATGCCTCGACTGGGATCCGAACCCAGTACCTACCAGCCTGTAGACCGATGGCCTGCCACGACACCACCGAGGCCGGTCCACAATTACAGATTGCCCCATAACTCATAGACAGTCTGGGACCCCCCAGTGTAAGTAACACCCACAAATAAAAGCCTGGCTACAACAATCGGGGGGGGGGGGGGGGGGGGGGCGGGACGTAGCCCAGTGGTAAAGTGCTCGCTTGATGTGCGGTTTGTTTGGGATCGATCCCCATCGGTGGGCCTATTAGGCTATTTCTCATTCCAGCCAGTGCACCACGACTGGTATATCAAAGGCCGTGGCATGTGCTATCCTGCCTGTGGTATGGTGCATATAAAAGATTCCTTGCTATTAATGGAAAAAATATAGCGGGTTTCATCTCTAAGAGTATATGTCAAAATTACCAAATGTTCTAGTGGTGTCGTTAAACAGAACAAACTTTATTTTTTACAACAATCTGGCTTGATCAAAGTTCGAAGTATAAAATTGAAAAATGTATGTTTTTCACGTTTTCCCAAAATACTTGTTTTTCATCTACTGGGTGGGAGAAAAATAATCCTCCATTATGTATCCATGTGGAACAAGGCTATTCCACCCTCGGGTACATAATATGATGTCAGGGACTCGGCAAGCAGCGTCCCTGACAACAAATTATGTACCCTTGGGTGGAATAGCCCTGTCCCACATGGACACATGAAGGAATCTTTTAATTCCGCATGGGCTGACGTCACGGAATACGCATGTCTTGCATGGCTAGTGATGGGAGGAAAAGGTATATTGTATAATAGTGTAGATAACACTACCAGTCTTTCCACCGTTGATGAACTAGATCACATGTAAAGTTGTTGTCATAAAATATTATTGTCTCACAGACCATTATTCTTCAAATATGTATGGAATGTCTAGTTAATGGAATTTAAGCACCACAATTCTGGGTGGAGCTAGCCTAGGACTTTTGTAACAACAATGTTATATTACCAAAATTATCCATGAGCGGTTCAACGTTTAGTTCTTTAGTTAATACTTTGGGTGAGGTACTGTAGTATTGTTCATGGTTTGGTTGATATAATATTGGCCGTTTTGTTGACACTGCCGCCTGTGGGATTGTATTTGATACAGTGCAATAATATGTTTATCCAAAACTAGTCTTGAGTGTTAAGTATCATTATTAGTGTGAGAGATTATGTGATCATTTTATTTCTTTTTAATTTATATTTGTATTTTTCGCACAGTTCTTTAACTTCTTTTTATTTATTAACTTTTGAATTGTTATCTTGATGTTGAACATCATATTATTTTTGCAATTGCTATAGTTTGACACCCAATAGCCGATGTATTTTACGTGCTGGGGTGTCGTTAAACATCTATTCTATCTATTCTATCTATCTATCTATCTATCTATCTATCTATCTATCTATCTATCTATCTATCTATCTATCTATCTATCTGTCTGTCTGTCTATCTATCGGTCTGTCTATCTATCTATCTATTTAATTTATTTTCGTGCTTATATCCGTTCACGGTTCAAACACGTTGTTCCGAGCACGCACCTGCGATATCTGGGCTATGCTTGTTATCAACGCTCATTAAGTAATGATTGTGACGTATATTAGCTTCTATTTCTGTTATAATTTGGACCAATTACTGTCATTTTCTGTAGATTTACCAAATCTGAAAAGAACATGAAATGACTTTCACAATAATGCTTAGCAATAATAATTGATAGGTTTTAACTAAAAGATTGTCCGAGGATTGGGTTGAGTCAAAACCGTGTAAAGCTACCCACCCCCCACCCCAACACACACACAAGCCTCCGATCCCAACCAGCACCTCAAACCCCTACATTTCTTTTATTTGATTAATGATTACATTTAAGAGGCAGAAATAACAGTTGTATTTCGCTACACAACGATCTACAAAGTCTTACCGATTTATTAATGTTATTACTTAGCGATGTTATCTTTGTGTTTGTAGTTTAATTGAGTTTAGTACTGCAAAGACATTGTCATTGTCATTGTTCGCTGTTAAGTTCAATTAACACGATCCTCTCAACAACAGATTCTGACCGTCATTTCCTTTTCTACGTTGGTGGCAGTGGTTACCATGACTTTTATCAGGAAATAAAAGAAAACAAAAACTGGTTGCTATGGCTTGGCGAATTAGCGGACATTGAACAGAAATTTAATTATTATAAATTAAACATCTGAATGCCGAGCTACGCAAATTGAGCTGATAAAACAACTTCATTAAGACGAACGCCTTTCCATTTCATGTCTTTCCGCGTGGAGGAATGCTTTAAAATGACGTTAATAGTTTCAGAGCAATCCTCGAGGATGACTGCTCATTTTCAGAGGATTTACCACGCAGAAAATAATAGGACATAGCATGCACCATAACGGATGAAATCGTATAACGTTGACAAAGGTCATTAACGTGACAGTATTTAATTTGGAACGAACGAATTCTTGTTTTAATGGATTTAATGGAATTACATTTCAAAGTCCGTTATATGTAGTTCGCCCTCAAAAGAAAGGACTTTTATTTTATTCGAGAACATTGACACTAATGTGCGTTAATCTACTCACCATTTAGATGCCAAAAATAATACAACATTTTATATGCGAGTAATATTCATAAACATTACGAATCTACCATTATATTATTCTGTACCGTATCTCTGTACAAGACTGATATGCCAAGAACATTATATTAAACCTGGAACAAATTGATAACAAGCTGAAATTTTCAGAAAATTTGCCCTAGAATATGACAAAACACAGTCACCGCAAATTCTCGAAGGGCTAACTCGGGAATTCAAGATGGCGTCCAAAATGGCCGCTATTATCTATTATATGTGGAACCAGATATAGTATAAATGCAAAGAAAGTGTCTAGACACAGGTTTTCAGACACAAGCAATGTAATAAAATTGTTAATTATATGAGTTAAAAAATAAAAAATCTGAAAAATTAAAATAGTAACTGGTGAATATGTTCAATACAAACCACACGTTTTACGACTTTGTGATTTTCAGCTGGTTTCCAATTTTGTTCAGATTTGGAACTATTTTAAGCTATTACTAAAAAAACCTCCCAAAACTTCGTGGTTAGTTCTCCATTAGTGCCATGTCCATTTCTACAGTGGATTAGCTTATGGATTATAACGTTCTTGTCGGATACGTGCTACAGCGTGAATACGAAACCGTTTCCAGGTATCAGCATTGGCTGCAGTGCTTATCACAATTTTGTTGGTTTATAGGCTATAGACCATGGTGCTTAGTTCGGCATGTGTGACACCTCCATTTCTGCAGTGAATCATCAAATTGAGGGTAGTATTTATGGTATTTAGTCACATTGAGTGAATAGTCAGCTACATGCGTTTAAAAGCTTTCTTAGAAAAATGTGCTTTTAGCAAATCGGAAACGGATTAGACATGTTTTTGTTTTGTTTTTTAATTTACTGCATATATGCAGACATCAGAAACCTGACATATGATACAATAAAATGCAAAGGTAATTTAAAATTGCATTAATGTTAAAACACATCCAATGTTTTAATGCATATTTACAATAACGCAGTATTAAATTGCCATCATCGAAATGATACATTTAAGTAGTTTCCCTTTTCAATATGACCACAAAAACACAACCCCACACAAGATAATGCATCTAGGAAAGAGACCAACGATAGTTTCTAAAAATAAAATTAAATACAATCTTATGTAAAAACACTGAAACATAATAGTCCATGATGATTGGGGAAAACATAAAAACTAATGCCTTTCTTTATATCCACGTACTGATCGTGGTGGGGGCTCTGGTGAGAGGGCGCTGGTGGTGGTGGTGGTGGTGTGGGTTGGTGAGAGGGAGGGCGCCGAGGCTCTGCTTGATGCTGAAGTATCCGCTTAAACTGTCACGGACTGTTGGATCAAATCTGTGTTTTTCGTATTTAAAAGACTGTTATTTGCACTGTTGTGTATGCGTGGAAGGGAATTATAAAAACTCCAAACACGAATGAACGAATGAATGCTTTTGCGACACCCCGATGCGGAAAATAGATTTGTCACTGGATGTCAAACAAAGGAAAGTACACGAAGAACTCGTATAAAAATTAATTGACGTTTAAGATCAATATGCATTATGTACTTGAACATTTTTTTTACCGTTGTAACAGCAACGAAGTTCTTCACTCACTAATTCCATTGTCTCGTATGTTCATAAATGTCGCAAATAGAAAGACATCATTAAAAAAATAAAGTTATTCAATACCACGGAGTCTTCTAGATAATCATCTGAGATGTCGTTGAGAGGTCAATTCGATATTATTTATGCATGACAAGCACGCTGATGTTTTTGTTTTGCGTGGTTGGATTTGTATATATACGGTGCTTACAAGCGATTCAAAAAGAAAAAAACAAAACAAATGTTTGGAAAATGAATGTCGATTCATATACTACAGGAAAATGCTTGAGTTATTCAATTTCCCTTGCTGACTACATTCAGAATCGTATTGTGGGTGGTTGTAAATTATTCATATTATTCTCAGGATGGTACCAGTTAGTAAGTACCGCCCACGTGATGGTTTCTGTGAAAAGGTCTAAGAGAACGGAGCTACATCCTGCAAGGCTAAAATAGCCCACCATATGGTCCGAACAGGAAACGGCCCTAATATCTCTTCCATATCAGCATTATAACAGTTTGGCACATACGGGTATCGTTACGAAGGAAATCAATAAAGCAAACATGTTAATGTGCTGCTAAAGTAATCCCGCTGAGCAGATGTTTGTGTACAGTTTTCATTTTCGTTCATTATTGTTGTAATATTCAATTAGGGTTCAAGCACGCTGTCCTTGACACACAACTCGGCTATGTGAACTAGTCGTCTGTCTAGTCAAGCTTAGTTTGTATGTATGTGTGTCTGTCTCTCTGTCTGTATTTCTGTGTATGTGTAAGTGTGCGTGTGTGAGAGAGAGAGGGAGAGAGATATGCTCCAGTTATGTCGTTAAACAACAACAACAAAACTTTAACTTTTAAGTCGATGGCTTGAACCAAAGCGCCATACAAAGCCTGACGTGAGCAGTTTTATTAGTTAAGAGTGTAGACAATTTTCTCCCTTTTTCCTATACACCATCGGTATTTTAAATCCAATTTGAAATTCATCTGGGGGATCACCAGCCAGCCAGCTAGAGGATGTCACTGGCGGAGATGAAACCAATCCTCTGTGGTATCCATGTCACGGCATGTGGTAATTGCAAAACGTCGAGCTCTTGTCTTAAAGCGTGTTTTAACGTCCGTCCACAGTACCGTAGAAATCCATGTAGGGTTTACGTGGGCGGTAGTAGTAAACACACAGGGAAAGCGGGGATCGATGTGAAACAAGTAACTGATATTTTCTGTCAAACAGCTAACAATGTCAGTCAGAAAGCGAACTCTATAAATCAATCTCTGGCTATTAGCGCGCGAATGTAAATCTATAGTACGTGACATTGGGGCTTGGCAGATCAAAAACACTGTGGGGCTAGAATCGAATAATAATGTGACAAAATTACAAAAAACCCACAAAAAAACAAAACAATTGCCTTTTAAACATTTTTGTATCGGAGTTAGAAGTATATTAACAATTACCAAAACACTGGCGCTAGAATTGAATATAATAATAATGTGTCAAAATTTCAAAACCGTTTGCCTTTTAAAAAATTTGGTATCGGACACACGGATTAAAAGGTATAGTAATTATTAATATTTTAACTTTATAATAGTTGCTGTTGGCGTAAAGTGACAATCACTGTGGGACTAGAATCTAATAACAATGTGTCAAAATTACAAAACAAGGATTTTCCTTTTAAAGATTTTTGTATTCGGACACACGGAGTTAAAAGTATATTAACAATTACCAAAACACTGGCGCTAGAATAAAATATAATAATAATGTTTAAAAATTACAAAACCGTTTGCCTTTTAAATTTTTTTGTATCGGACATACGGATTAAAAGGTATATCTTTATTAATTATTAATATTTTAACATTGTAATAGTTGTTGCTTGCGTAAAGTGACAATTACCAAAACACTGCGGGTAATAAGTAATGTTTGATTTCAGTGATCATAAACAGCTCTAATAGTGAAAACAAATATGCCTTAGTGTTTTAAAACTAGGGTTTGTCTCTTTAAAACACTCGTCATTGGATGACAGATGCTTAACATGATGTTACCCTTGTCTAATAGAATTAATTTTAATGAGATTTAATAAATAAAAATCTATAATTGTTGTGCCATTTCGATTGGTATTAAATTACAGTGCTGTTCTCGTGGGAATGTTTGAGATTTGATAACAATTAACCTATGCTATCTTCGTCAATAATGGTTCAGCGAGAATCGTCAGTATTGACTTCTTCATCTAATTAGATAACAGTACGGCGTATACGTATCCAGTAACCATACTACAGAATTGTTTTTTTCCCCCCAAAATAAGTGGTTTTTTAATTCAATAAATTAGGAAGGAGACATACATTGATTTAATTTTTGTGGTAGGTGATCGTGGATTAAAGATCGCTAAATGACATTTGATACTGGACGCTTTAGGGGGCAGGATGTAGCCCAGTGGTAAAGCACTCGCTTGATGCGCGGTCGGTTTAGGATCGATCCCCGTCTGTGGGCTCATTGGGCTATTTCTCGCTCCAGCCAGTGCACCACAACTGGTACATCAAAGGCCACGGTATGTGCTGTCCTGTCTGTGGGATGGTGCATGTAAAAGATCCCTTGCTGCTAACCGAAAAGAGTAGCCCATTTAGTGGCGACAGCAGGTTTCCTCTCTCTATAGCTGTGTGGTCCATAACCATATGTCTGACGCCATATAACCATAAATAAAATGTATTAAGCGCGTCATTAAATAAAACATTTCCTTCCTTCCTTCTTCCTTGAACGCTTTAGCTACCATGACTAAAATGTGTTAAAAATTGGAACCATTTCCATACGCGGAACGAACAGAAATGAACATACGGGGCACCCCTACTTTGCTGGGGTGGATAAAGGCAATAAATAAGCAAAAACTTAGAGAATATTCCTTCATTTCGTTCATTTTGTAAGACAACATTTTCAGAAGTTTAGTAAGTAGAAATTATTCTGTCATTTCGTTTACTTTGTAGGTTAAAATATGGATAGACTGCTACTAATTAGGCTACTGTACTTTCTTACGCACCCATTGGTGAGCACATCATTTATTATTGTTGATAACACATACTGTTAACACATATACGTGCGATAACAATTTAAAGTCATACGACTGGCTACTCCTAGGTGATGATCAGGACACCGTTCCAAGGAGTGATCTTAGCGCTAAGATCACCTGAAGTGCATACGGAAGTTATGCACTTAAGGTGATCTTGGGTCTAAGATCGCTTCATGCAAATGGCCCCAGTCCTCCAATGCTATACATCCAACGAACCCCCCCCCACCCCCCCCCAAAAGCAAAAAAACCCCAACAAAACAAAACAAAACCCCCCCCCAAACAAAACAAAACAAAAGCAAACAAACAAACAAACAAAACAACAACAATAAAAAACACACACACAAAAACACACGGTTAAATACATGACTGAAAGTTATCCTGAAATTGACTTGTCTGTGACGCACAAGTTAACTATAAGCTCTAGGGCCGTACATAAGTTTCAGTTTGAAAAGGCGTTTAAATTCATTTTAAAACTGTGTTTTCAGGTTATGTAAGAAATAGAATACTACATTCGAATCGTTAGATACGTTATAAAACAACTCATTGTAAGATAAACGGTACCTAACGGCCACTCAAGTATATTTCTCTTTTTAGAACTGCAACCTGTGTACCAACTTTCATTATGTTCGTCTATAACCAATTGCATTTCTTCTTCCAACCATTCGAGGGTAATGACAAATATGTCGTTTAGCGTACCGATATCAAACGTAGAGTTTTTTGACAGCAAATTAGTTTCCAAACAGCTATTCACATTCCGACGCAAGTAAGCGGCCTAATTAAATCATAGATAGTTATCGTAAATTTAACACATCCACACCTGTTTTGGGACCCATCCGCCGGAACATTCTGAGGATGTGCGCAAGACAGATGTGCTTTAATCTTCATTGGATGTAAGCACCCATGATGGAACATCCACTGGAGTAACCAGGATTTTATATTTGGGGCCCCGCACATGTGGTGGGGGTGGCAACCACATTGTCGATGAGTCATGTTATGGGGTGACAGAAACATATATAACGTGGTGGGTGGGTGGGGGGGGGGGGGGGGGAGAGGAAGTGTGAATGGGGAATGGACATTGTCCCCATAATCCCCCTCCCTGGCTTCGCCAGTGTGAACACTTCTAATTTAAGGTAGTTGGCTATTTAAAATCGAGCATTTTCCAAAGTCATGAAAGTATGACTGCTTAGAACAAGCCAAAATTAGTTTTTGCATGATCCCGTGAAAATTAAAGTGTACTCTCTAATGTGTGTAATCGTTTTCTGTTTAATAGAGATAGTCTCAAGAGGGAGAACGATTTCCTATACTTAATAGCAGTTTCCTCTAGAAATTGCTGTTGAAAGAGGCGTCTGATAGGCTTGATAGTTTCCGGTGATGGTACTTATTTCCTTAAAAGAAATGTCTCCACACTTAGGCTTTGCAGATCATGTCTTAATATGACATTAATGTGATCCCGAAATAATCCCGTTTTCCTTGACGATATCAGATTGAGTTCCCAATTTAACTTGTGTCATTTTCTAAAAGAAGAATGTAGTACAGTAATTACTAAACCTTTTTTTTTCAGTTCAGACAATCCATAAAACGTGTTTAATGCTAACTGAAACACTACAACAAACCATTATTTCAGAAATGCACACCTGCTAGCAGAAATTCTAAACTGCTATAAGTAGAGATATATATCATTGTGTCTTAAGTGCATGCAAGTCAACACGAATCATTGGGTTACCATGTCCAAGATAAATTTCTCAAAATCGTGATTCCGCCAACAGAATTAAAATATATTGTTCGGTACCTTGCGTATAGGATCTGGGTTAAACAAATCATCGATTCGCACCATATACACTGACCATGGCATTTGACGTCAGTGTAAGGCGGACATGTTTGCAGAAGGCTCGTGCCAAATGGGGCAATAATTCTTTTATAGAGCGTACAAAACGTCATCTCCTTTATCAAACATCACCGATTTACGGTATGACGCAAAACCCAGCGTATAATTAATAAATCGTGTCCAGATGATAACATAACGTCCGTGAGAGGAAACAATGGAATGCTGTAAATCAAATAAGAATCAAGACTTTGATTAGATCTGTTACGGCTGGGGTTTTTTTAAGGTAAAGTTTCTACTCGCAGATTATGACGGGCGACAAGTGTCTTTTGTAATTTAGCTGTCTACATTATTGATTGCTCGGTCGTACTAAATCATATGGAACAACATACCCCCTGCCGTTTCTAAAGCTTACTTTGCAAAACTAACATGAAACATACCCTAGTTATGGAATATATCTGTCAAATACAAAGACAGAATTGTGCTAATGGTTTTTGAAAGGCGGTGCGATATATTCTGCATCAAAGGAAGGAAGGAAATATTTTATTTAACGACGCACTCAACACATTTTATTTACGGTTATATGGCGTCAGACATATGGTTAAGGACCACACAGATATTGAGAGAGAAAACCCGCTGTCGCCACTTCATGGGCTACCCTTCTCGATTAGCAGCAAGTGATCTTTTATATGCACCATCCGACAGGCAGGATAGTACATACCACGGCCTTTGTTACACCAGTTGTGAACAGGCAACTGTTGAAAAAGGAAATATTCAAATTTATTGAGGCATATATTACACAAAATTCGGTTATTGTTATCTTTTAACTTTATTAAGTTCATATAAAAGATTCCTTGGTGCTAATTCCTCCATCTCTCTCTCTCTCTCTTTCTCTCTCTCTCTCTCTCTCTCTCTCTCTCTCTCTCTCTCTCTCTCTCTCTCTCTCTCTCTCTCTCTCTCTCTCCCCTGCGTCTGCATTCTTGTTTGGTCTTTTCGCTTAATGATAAATGATATATGTTGCTAGGATAGGTTAAGAACAAACCAAATCGTTAGCGAACCCCGCGTTCCAACCCATGCATTCACAGCTCAACTAATAAATAAGAAAATAAGAAAATGGCCACGGCAAAAATGTCTCCGTGGCATTTCCCATGGCAGTTTTGCAGTTAATGTGTAAGAGAGAAGTTCAATAGTACAAAATAAATTAATTAATCAATTAAATGCCGCGAAAAATTTAACTGCCGTGGTTAATTGCCAGGGTTGTATGTTTGAAATCTAATATCCGTTCATTACAAATGTGCAAACATTACTACAAACATTCGTTTCTTTTATTATGCAATTGTAAAAATAATAATAATGACGATAATAAAAGTTTATTTAAATTGGATATTGACAACACGCTGCTTTCGTTATAACATATTCAGCTAAACCTCATAGGATATATAATTTAATACTTTGACATTTTATGTATAATTGGGCGATTATTGTAACATGATAACAGCGTATGGAACACAAAGAAAACTGCTTCCTGCTAAATTACGACACTAACAACACGGTTCCACCACTTCAACCTTAAGTTCCAATACAAGAAGAAAATGCCAGAAATAAAAACTAGTCTAACTCCATTATATATTTTTTCATTGATTTCCATATGATGTTCATTAAGAAATGTCAGGCCGTGTCAGCTCTATTCAGTTATTTAATGGTCTGGAGAAGACGTAAACTGAAATCTATACACGACGAAAATGATTACGAACTAGCTTTAGGCGAATTCTCTGAGTGACGTAATTTTTTTCACAAAAAGGGAAAAATCCCAGAGCAATGGCTTCATATGAAAGAAAACTAAAATGACGATAAGGCTAATTATCTCATTCAATAATCACGAATGCCAATGCATATTTCTTGTCTGTTTACGACCATGATGATTACTATTGGAAATCGGTTGGAATTTCATCATCGATTATCGGTAATAACAGATTGGCACCAACCGATCAACGTTCGATTACACAATCGCTAATAACTATATTAACATAAGGATGATTTGAAATATTCAAAAAAAAAAAAAAAAAAAAAAAATGTTTTATTTAACGATGCACTCAACACATTTTATTTACGGTTATATGGCGTCAGACATATGGTTAAGGACCACACAGATTTTGAGAGGAAACCCGTTGTCGCCACTACATGAGCTACTCTTTTCGATTAGCAGCAAGGGATCTTTTATTTGCGCTTCCCACAGGCAGGATAGCACAAACCATGGCCTTTGTTGAACCAGTTATGGATCACTGGTCGGTGCAAGTGGTTTACACCTACCCATTGAGCCTTGCGGAACACTCACTCAGGGTTTGGAGTCGGTATCTGAATTAAAAATCCCATGCCTCAACTGGGATTCGAACCCAGTACCTACCAGCCTGTAGACCGATGGCCTAACCTCGACGCCACCGAGGCCGGTTTGAAATATAAGGTCCGTGCAACTCGTGTCATGTTTACCGGGATTTAGTGAATACAGAAGTCTAATTTTAACTTTTTAATTTTTTAATATTTTTTTCTTTTAGTACACATGAAAACAAGCCCTAACTTAATTATGTTTACATCAATTCCATCATCACTGTCCCACACAAATGGGCCAAACCGATCAATTTTTGATTATAATCGATCCCTGCGACATCACTAATGATGACGGCCAGTGAAATTTCGTGCCTTAATATAGGCAAATGCCTATTGTTCAAACCAGGTTTCGTGATTCCCCGCAGATGGCAGAGTGACTCCAAATAAGTTATAACATTGTGAAAGCAGATTGTTTCCTTTGTTACATGTATACAATTTACACCAAGTTCAATCACATTAATTTTTATCGTGCCTCGTTTATACTAGTATATGTCTGTATTGTCTTTCAGTTAAGTTTCTTCAGATCTCTGTTCAGATCCGCCGACAATCGTCTATACACACAGAAGATAGCGGCAGTGCACGGGATGAAGCCAACCCAGAACAATATATATGTCTGCCTACTGTTGTAATGAATGAAGGAAATGTTTTATTTAACGACGCACTCAACACATTTTATTTACAGTTATATGGCGTCGGACATATGGTTAAGGACCACACAGATATTGAGGGAGGAAACCCGCTGTCACCACTTCATGGGCTACTCTTTTCGATTAGCAGCAATTGATCTTTTATATGCACCAACCCTATAGGCAGGATAGCACATACCACAGTCTTTGATGTACCAGTCGTGGTGCATTGGCTGGAGCGAGAAATAGCCCAATGGGCCCACTGATGGGGATCGATCCCAAACTGACCGCGCTTCAAGCGAGCGCTTTACCACTGGGCGACGTATTTAAAATCTTCCCCGTTATGACACGCAATGTTCACATGCACTGTTTCCACAGAATTCAAAACGTCTAACGAATCACCCGGGACTCACACGTTCAATGTTGATATTTCTCAATGCGTCATTACTCTGTACGTCTTCCTATTTCTGGTGAGAAAAAAAACAACATGTTATCGACGTCTGAACATTGTAATCTTGATGCCACATATTGGTTTTCCTGCCGTCAGCAGTCATCAATCCGAAAAAAAACACTATTTCCTTTTTTTTTTGGTCTGCATATTCACACTGGAAACATTATTAACAAACTGGCAACAACATAGACCGACCCTCAAGTTCAGCCAGCTAACGTTTCGCTAACGCTTGCGAACTATTTGATTGGTTTCCGACGTGGCCATTTGGTTTATACCGTGAAGCGCATAAACCAGTCTTGCGGACGTTTTTCTGCTCAGTCTGGCTGAACTCTGCCCCCGTTCCGCAGGGCCTAGTGTGACGTCACCTCAGCTAGTCAATCATACCCAGTTGTTGCACCTCGGGAATCGGTTCCAAACTGCCAAATGTCTCTTGCCCGCAACATCCTCGATCAAGATCTATAGTCCGTCCCATCTTTCTATTAAAATGTTTTTTGTAAATAATTTCAGTTTGGTTTGACGTAAGAAGAAGAGTAAAAGTGTTTTGGAAATAACCACAAAATACAAAAAAAAAAAAAAACCCACAACAAAATAATTTGTGCAATTTTACAAATCAATCGGCTCAGAAATAAATAACTTGTAGTAAATTTCATAGCCTGTCAGGGCTTGATTACAAGAACATGGTATTCAACCACGGACAATCAGCTATAGCAAGTCTTATTTTGTTACCACAAGGTATAATGAACATCTAGCATCGTCGCAGTTACACTGGATGTTCACAAGTAAAAAATCATAATCACTGTAATGTAAGTGTAGCATAATGTATAAACGACATTCTAGGTTCACAAAATCAAACATAAAATGCTGTCCTTATCGGTTCTCGTTCCAGCCAGTGCACCACGATTGTGGGGTGATGCATGTAAAAGATCCCTTGCTACTAAATGTAACATGTAGCGGGTTTCCTCTCTAAGACCATATGTCAAAATGACCAAATGTTTGACATCCAATAGCCGATGATTAATAAATCAATGTGCTCTAGTAGTGTCGTTAAACAAAACAAACTTCGTCATTATAGTTGTGAATCGAGGTTCCACATTGACAGTAGTGATGATGATGTATGTGTATCGATGGCAATGGAAATGGTACGCAGTTTTAGTGATGCAATTATGGTGGTAAATGGAGGCATCACCTCTCATCATAGAACTATATGGTCACCATCGGTAGCAGTTTAACCAGCACTCTCTACATAGAGACATTTGCCTTCATGTTATCTCTGTTTTACAGGCTCATAGACTCTCGAGTCGCACATATAGTCAGCCACTACCTAGCGACTAACTACACACCAACACGTTACAACAGCAGCTGTGAGCTTTCTATACTATACTGAAACGACGACAACTTCGTGTTCAAAATCATCCGTTGACGTTTGCCTCAATTGGAAGAGGCTGTGATACAGATCTGGACTAACAGACTTCACGCCTTCTTCATGAACATGATGGTTACATGAAAGATTACTTCTCAGAACTGACTTTGCTAAACTGATGATATACAGCGTTTTCGACTCTGCCTTGTGCCCGCAAATGTTTGTGTCAAAAATGACATTTGCGGGATCAAATAGGCAATAACATCCGCAAATCTGAAAACTCCATATGGTCATCTTCTAATTAATAATCATTGCTAAACAATACTAAACACAGTGCCATTAAATGAATATTACCTAAACAAAAAGAAGAAGAAAGTAAACCCGCTATGCAAACAGAATAGTAACAAGGGATTTTCGTTTTGCATATTTTAACATTCAGAAAAATGCACACAACGGCCTTGTCTTTGAACACTGGTTTCGGCTTTTGGCTTTTTAAAGCCTCCCCCCACCCCCCCACACACCACTTATCAACACAATATATACCAATAGATGTTAACATCAGTTGATGTACGACATTTACAATTAATTCATTACTTTGTAAACAAATAAAAGACTACTGGGTGGAGCTATACCCCCCCCCCCCCTTTTTTTTTTTGGAAGAAGTGGTAAACCGTTTTTATATGTTAGTTATCAATTAAAGTTTAGTGTTTTTCATATTGAAGTTTAATAATTATCAAACCCTAACGAATCACAAATGTCTTTCCAAATTAATTCGTTCGTCTGAACATAGCGGTTATTATTGGGGTCTTATTATTGGCAGTCACATTACATCGATTTTCCGAACGTCCCCCAAATTACCAATGCTGTTATCTTTACCACACGGATACCAAGGACGCCAGTACTTGGAGCTAACGAGAACAATTTGCTGTCAAAATTACCTCTCGAATGTCACAGACATTCAACCAACTAGTGAGAGAGAGAGAGAGAGAGAGAGAGAGAGAGAGAGAGAGAGAGAGAGAGAGAGAGAGAGAGAGAGAGAGAGAGAGAGAGAGAGAGAGAGAGAGAGAGAGAGAGAGAGAGAGAGAGAGAGAGAGAGACAGACACGTATGTGTCTAATGCGCCGTTTCTTCCCATTATCTCGCATTTTGAAAAACCAATAATCCACGGTAAGAAACGTGGCAAAAGAACCTCCAAATTAGATTTCCCGTGTGCGCAGTCCATCGATTGAGGATTCTCAAGCAGGATGTAATGAATAATCCGTACAACAGACAGTCTTAGAGGAAAACGACGGAGGAATTCAGTAATAGGTGTCTTTGAATGAACCACCACAGCCATGTGTGCGCATTTGTGCACGTTTAACTTGCATTTGCGTATAGGTATTAGTAATTAATTTTATTATATAACATTTAGTGCAATATCTTAAAATATCAGTGAAATAAAAGTGTTATCAGTCACTCAGTGACGATGACACATTTTAGAGTAAAAATATCACTATTTCACTCTAAAATGTGTTATCGTCACTGTAAGAAAGCCGGAACTATTTTGCTGCTGGCATTTTAAAAATAAAGGTAAATTGCCAAAAGTTATATAATGAATAAAACATTTCATGTTGTTTTGTCAAATATGATTTATGTCTCATCTCGTGAATTTTGCAATCATATTACACTCGTCGCGCAAGTTTGAGTTTGTAGCATTAAAAAATAATTTTGAGAATACAAAATTGCCATCTTATTTTATTACATCGCCAACAATTTTTATACATATAGACACATACATAATTTATGGTCTTTAATTTTATTTCTCGTAACTACAATACCATTTTAATATTCCTGATAGTCTTTTAGTAGTTTTCAAGTCTCTCATAACACTACAGCAGTGGCTTGTGTACTTTTATTGCTGTATTATCATTGTATTATTATTGTTGAATTCTTATTTCCTTTTTTGTTTTGCTTTTTTAAAATCTGTACAAAAAGGTGAGACGTAAATAAAGAATGTGTCCCTCCCTGTCTTGTCTATGTCTACAAATCTCTGCTTGATATAGCTGATCACCTTGTTTTGCGAACACATATAACTTGTATTTAAATTCTACATATAAACTGTAGAACTCGGCATTAATATACGACTGGGTAGTCTTAACACCGATTTATCTTTCAAAACTTAATGCATTAGGTTCTTGTCTGTAAAATTTTCCAGAACATTTATGTTTCATCTTGCATCATTGACCCTCAAGATGAGTCATCATATTGGAATCACTAGTAAATGTAACAGTATGCGCCAATTGTTAAGACCTGTCAGAAACAGACCGTTGACACAGGTTTTCTCACCAATTAGGGTTTAGTCATGCATTGCTTTCAATCAGAAATCAGAAACGCGGCAAACACGCGGGTAACTCAAGGGAAGATGGGAAGAGTGACCCCAGAAATGAACATTATGATAGAAGGCACAAGAGTTCTCATTTTATGGTGTTGGGACAGTTGGGACAGTTTAAAAAAAAATTATGCAACTATTGTTGTAAATTGGTGCAGTATAGGTCATTAAACGACGGATTGGTGTGCTGTAGACAGGAAAAAAAGAATCTAGAACACTCGCATACACGTATTTTAAAACATTCGAATGCAGCCCCATCCCCATAAATTGGTACGTTGTGTAATATGTACTGATTATGGACAGTGTGTCTAAGAGTTGAGATGATGGAAATTACTATCATAGGTAAAAGACTAAGACAAGTACATTATAGCAGCCCGACATATTGTATATGTAATTCAAAACTTTTACCCCTGCGTGTGCTGTAACCTCACCGTGGTGCAGGGGTGTAACATACAGCACAAAATTGAAGTTTTGAGTAAAATTCAGTATCCGTAAAATTCTGTGATATTTGTGTTTTTGTACAGTTCTTTACACTGTTTTTGTTTAAGTCTTGAATTTTTATATTGATGTTGATCATCACTTTATTTATTTGCATTACCATAGTTTGACACCCAATAGCCGATGTATTTTTCGTGCTGGGGTGTCGTTAAACATTCATTCATTCATTCATTCATTCATTCAAAACTGTTATTTCAATAAGCATATGTGTTGGCCCAAAATGTCACAAGGACATCTTGTGCCGAGTACTAGTATTGCTCAAAATGTTTCAATTAGGATTAGGAAATTATTCGAAGACCAAATCTAATTTGGGCTTCTTACAAATATTAAGACGACCAGAAACACAATGAATATACAGACACTGATATTCTAAACAAGAAAATATATTTAATATGTAAGTTTAATCGTAGAAGTATTTTATTAGTCGTTTTCGACTTACAATGCAGTAAACTCTGGAATGTCCCTTTAATTACCAGGGTTGCAACCATCACCCCATCCTGATAGAAAAAAGGCATTGCATATCGCAGTTAAAAAACTGACTATAGCATTAGAAAGGTTTCACCACACTCAACGTTCTCTGGATGATTGGACCATCAGTACTGCATCCAACCACTGATACGAACATAAGCTGACATTTCCCTCCTTTTGAAGCCTTCAGATGTAATTAATGTCAAAGTTGCCTTTTTGCACCTTGTTCATTACAACACTACTTGTGTAACAGACAGGCCGAAAATCCGTTATGTCAAGAAAATCCTTTCAATCAGTTATCGTCCAAATTAGATGACACGCTTAATCGTTATCGACTAGTTCGCTATATCTCTCCATGACCTTAGCAATTTCTAAAGATATCGACCCAATCGACACAACTCGATGGTTTAATTTGCTGAGCGGTTTTGTTGTCACTGTCGACACTCTGGACAGCAGAATTTATATTTCTGGATTTTGAGCGAGTTGATGTGGTAGTAAAATTTGCCAGAGCGATTCGATAATGGAAAGATAGTTTTGGCTGTGCAAATGAATAGACCAAATATTTCTATTGTACATCATAACACAAAAATATTTTGGCTGTGCTTATAAATAAACCAATTATTTCTATTGTTGTACGTCATGACAGTTTGGCTGTGCACATGAATGCAAATTAGCAAATATTTATATTGCTGTACGTCACATTTCATATTAGGATTGGATTTATTTTGATTAAAAACAAATATATTTAAAAAAAAATGTCATAAGTAAACATTAATGCACATTAAAAGTAAAACAAAAAGGTTACAGAGCCAAACTAACTAACTAAATAAATGTAAGATATAAAAATGTGGTGTACAGTAACAGAAACCTTTTGTCTAATAACCGAACAGGACACTATATTAACATGTCTAACAACCGAAAAGGACAGTATATTAAAATGTCTTAACAACCGAAAAGGACACTATATTAACATGTCTAACAACCGAAAAGGACAATATATTAAAATGTCTAACAACCGAAAAGGACACTATATTAAAATGTCTAATAACCGAACAGGACACTATATTAAAATGATTTATAACCGAGAAGGACAATATATTAACATGTCTAACAACCGAAAAAGACAGTATATTAAAATGTCTAACAACCGAAAAGGACAATATGTTAAGATGTCTTAACAACCGAAAAGGACAATATATTAAAATGTCTTAACAACCGAAAAGGACAATATATTAAAATGTCTAACAACCGAAAAGGACAATATATAAAAATGTGTAACAACCGAAAAGGACACTATATTAAAATGTCTAATAACCGAACAGGACACTATATTAAAATGTCTTATAACCGAAAAGGACACTATATCAAAATGTCTAACAACCAAAAAGGACAGTATATTAAAATGTCTAACAACCGAAAAGGACAATATGTTAAAATGTCTTAACAACCGAAAAGGACAACATATTAAAAGGACAATCCTGTCTGTACAACTGTTGTAGCACAGATTCCAGATAACGGGAGATTCTAACGGTTAAATTTATATATTAAATGTTCAGTGACTTCACATCGAATGTGTTTCTCATCGTTTCATTATTTTATACCAGCCAAGAATAGATTTTACCTTACAACAAGGTCGTTTCCTTGGTTTTTATTAAAAATCCAGTAGTAGCTATTACAAACACTAGGATGAACAGAAGCTTGTGGTCTCACAAGGTGATTTTCTACAGCCACGTATGTCTATAACGAACACATCCGTATACAAAGGCGTGGGATTTGAATATAAAAACAACCTGCTAATAGCTCTCCTGCACGGTCGTGTTATTCAGGATTTAATATACTTGCCACTGACAGAATCGAACCCGCTCACAGATAAACACTTATTGATTGTTGATGGCGCAGACCATTGTACCAAACAGGAAAAGCCGGATGATTATATACCTGAAGGCGAACTCGATGTATACAGTAAATCCTGCTCTAGCAGCCACCTGTATAAATCAGCCACCTGTATTAATCAGCCACCTGTATTAATCTGCCACCTGTGTTAACAGGTCATATTTTTATCCTCCCAAATCATCTAGTATGGTATGAACTGACTTGTGTTAAGCAAACACGTGTCCTAAAAAGCCACCTTTTGATACTCCCTTTGGTGGCTGTTTAACACATAGTTGACTGTATGATTAGAACTGTTTCCCCAAGTGTAGCCTGTATACAAGTGTAGACAATGCACAGAAAATCTGGTTAATAAGTGTAGCCTGTTTTCAGATAACCGATCTGATTGAGCATTGCTCTCTAGACCTTTCCGAATAAATGGAATACAAGTTTGTTGATGGAGTAAAATACGGAGTTACTTCTAATCATGTGGTCCTTGGGACACTAATGTACATGTTTACCGTCACATTTAATTTACGTTTGCTATTTTGTGAAAGGTGGGGCAGTCTTTAAAAATTATTAAAATGCAAACAAAAGGGGGGGGGGGGGGGGGGGGACATAAAAAAGAAGACACGCGCTGTTTGATTATTACTAATGCGAGGAAAAGAAACACGTTTAGAATTAATACATATAAAATCATTCTGGTTATCGCAGTCAAAAGTTCATGACTTATAATATATTTCTATTCATTTGTTTTTCATAATTTTGTAATATAGGAAATATACAGCTAACAAAATTGTATTTCATTGCTCAATATTCGCACATACGTACGTACGTACGAACACACACGCATACTTTCAGATGTACACAAGTAGAATGGAATTGTTTTTATTTATTTTTTGGTGTAAAATAGATTGCGTGTTAAAATTAATGGTCTTTATCAAACTTGAATGATGGCTTTCCGCCAAAACTATTTAATACTTTTTTATTTTAATATTTATACACTACACTTTCAACTATATAGTCATAAACATCAGAACCACATAATTTAAAATACGAAAAACAAATTATAGTAGGGTGGAAAGTCTATAAATCATGAACGGTGTCATAAATGTGCGATATCACAGTTTTAGGCGTACATGTTTTGGACACGTCTCTTCACCATATCATATCATTATCATATCCTACAATTCAAGATTTAGCCAACGATTTGTGATTCCAGACTCTGTATTGTATCCAATCATTTGAGAATGCATTGTTGTTGACAACGGTAGCCGCAGCAGCAGTAGCAGCAGCAGCAACAAAGTCCATGCATGACTTTACAAAGACTTAATTGCTGTTAGCCAAATGCTCGAAACTCTAGTGGTATATGAGCATGTAAATAAATATTGGTAATGCTGCTAGCCAAAACAATGATGGGTACTTTGCCGATACATTTTTTAAGACTTTGTACTAGCTAGCTAGCCGATACAACTTTTGTTTTCACGTTCATGATGTTTAGACTTACCACTCTATAATACTTTTATTTTAGTAAATGAAATTGTGTGGTTCTGATTTTTATGAGCATATGGTTGCAAGTATGGGGCTAAATTTACAAAGCCTGTTTATGTCATACATGCGAGTAACTACATACATTTACAATGCTTAAACACATGCGTCTTCATACATTCGGCCCATAGTTTTTACGCTTTAAAACAAAAATTATTATATATTTTTTGCGTAAAGATACCATTATTCATATTTTGATAAATACCATTAGTTTTAACAGTCAACCAACCTTCTTTAAAGCAAACCAAACCAATTTCATTCTACTTGTAAAAATGTGTTTCACGTCTCGGGGCATACTGGCTGGTAGAAATGGGTCTAAAGTGATTTTATAGACAATCAGTACAATTCATGACACAATGAGTGCTGGAGTACTGTTCCTGTACCAGTCTTATACAGAAACGGTATAAGGACGGTGAGCATCGTGTCGAGAATGCAAACAGCGAATGCATTTGTCCAACACACTCTCCTGGTTTGACCATATTCTGTATTGTACTGCCGACAATTTCAGAGCAGTTATTATGACGAAAACGCAGGACTGGTTAATGATCGGGGCCCCGTTCCACGATGCCATCTTATGGTGATCTTAGCGCCAAGATTGCTTCGTGGAATGAGGCACTGGTGGATAATTCTTGCGTTTTGATATTACTTTTGAGGATATTTGTAGTTAGGGGTGGTCTTAAATTGTGGCCAAGGCTCGTGGTAATGACATTTGTTTGGTAAAGTCATACAACCTGCATGCAGGTTATTATTATTATTATTATTATTATTATTATTATTATTATTATTATTATCATTATTATTATTATTATTATTATCATTATTATTATTATGATTAATTTAAAAAAATAAAAGTCTAGACTTTAAGCGTTTTATTAGCAGATGTCTAGATGTACAAATATGCAATATGGCACATTTGCACACCAATGAAATAACACGGGAAGTGATTAATTGTGAGCTGCCAAATATGAGACAATAGTTTGTGAAATCAAAGAGTTATGAGGCTATTTCTAATTCCTTAAAGTATTATTTACATTCCATATTAAAAAGCTGTTCAGAACACTTTGAAAGTAGATAACAGTTCATTAAGGTTTCGTCATTATTATTTCACTTACTACATACACCTCCCTGCAAGTGTTCATTATCCACTCAACTAATTAGCATACAAATATATATTCATTTTAAGAGGCCAATATTATATTTGAAATGTATAAACCAACATCATTGTAGTTGCATATAACATGTAAGCATAAACTGAAACAGATGCTTAGAAATTAATGCTAAAATTAAGAAAATAATATGAGAAATGAAGTATTGTTTTTCTTTTAGAAATAACCTTACACTGTGCTTCATTTTTGTTCATTCCAAGCAAAGGAATACGAAACCAATAGAACATAATGAACACTAAGAATATAATAACGTTCCGAGAAATTTATAGTGTCCATAGTCTATTTACATTTTAGCTTCAATATCAACTAATGTGCATCTTTTAAGTCAAACCTATTTCTGAGAAAAAAAAACAAACTACTACATCTGGTATACGGCTCGTAAAATAGATACAAAATGTAATATTTAAAATTATTAAGGCTGTATTAATCCAAAAAGTACCTGTCTGATGGTAATGATTATAATGATGATGATGATAATAATAATAATAATAATAATAATAATAATGCTGATGATGATTATTATTATTATAATTGTTTAAAATGTATTATCAAATTAAATCAGATTACCATTTAACATGTAGATCAAAATGTTAATTGTATCTATTTAACACAAACATTTTGTGTACGAATGTGTATCAAACATATTGTTCTAGTTCTCATTCGCGAGCATTGATGGTCCTTCTGGGTTTTCAGTAATCGAAGTTATCTAATTTATATATATATTAACGTATACTTCTCGAAAATAAAGTTGTGCTTTCTGGATAAATATTCCGATTGTGATAAACTGAAACAATTCTGACATGTTGTGACAGCGCAATGTTAATATATCGAAATAAACAAGATGCATTTATGTAATACTTGTTTATTAAATATTAGCACAATGTATTGAATGTTAGCAGAATTAGCACAGTTCCATATGATATACGTACCTTGCTTGTAAATGAAATATTCGATAATCTTTTCTCTTTTTCGTACGCGAGGTTAAACGTTTTCATGGTCAAATAAGGTCCTCTGATGTGTAGATTTAGAATTCAAATGGCCAAATTAATGTACAACTACAATAATGTTTACGTGAGTTAAACTAACACCAACACAAAACTACGGTGCACTGATCATACACCTCACGCCTGGCATAAAAACCGAAAACATTATATACAAACATTGCTTAGTTTTGGCATAATGGTCTAAATACTCCAAATTTATTTAAAACTAAAACATTAACACTTTGACATAAATATTTCGAATATAGACATACATATTTTAAATAAAAACATAAATATTTTGAATAAACACATAAATATTTTGAATAAACTCCTTAATTGTGGTGTAGAAACATCAACATAAGGTACAAAAACAACGTTAAACAAAAAAAGAAATACATATTCCAAGATAAGATACAACAAAATGTTCCTAATATTTGGCAAAATAAGACTCCAAAAATAATGTTAAATAAAAGGAGTCCTTAACTCTGACATACAAACTCCAAAAAAAACAACAACAAAAAAACAACCTTATTCCGTATTTAGCTGAATTGACCGAGATTCAACATACTGGGCGGAAGCTAATGAAAACAAACATCCGAGGAACACATACGCGAAGAGAAACGGGACTTACCGATCGAACAAACGTAAATCCTGTCCTGTGAGCCACATCTCTAGCCACCCGCTCTCCACCCGGATGGTCCAGTTCCACCAGCCAGTGGTTGGTCATAACCTCCACATCTCGGCATATAACGAGTGGCGGGCACACCAGCCCCAGCAGAACGACGATTCCTAGGAAATATCTACGTTCCCATTTTACAATACTAAACATTTCAAGCCGTCAAGAGATGAAAGTGGAGATTGTTATCTTTGTGTCCAGCTTTCGTATTGTCCCTACGTGTTTTTAGAATTAAAAAAAAAAGTCTTCCCGATATCCCCGTTTCCAAGAAGAGAGAGAGAGAGAGACAACAACAACCCGGACTGACAACACTTGCTTATGGAATTGTTACTGTCTTCCGTTAAGGGGGATGCTGCTATGGCGCTGAATCGATATCAATTTTGCGTCACGTGATTCGTTGACGTCACATCCTTAGATGGCCGCGCGGATCGATATTGATTACCAGCGTAATTCCAGAGACCACAGAACCGAGTACAACAAAAGCAGGCGATGCCCAGGCTCCGGAGACATTAACCCGTGAGGATGCGAGATAAGTGAACTTGCAGCATGCAAAACTAGTGCCACTGGGATCCCGAGTGGAATTCATTAATATTTAGTTCCGGTTCACTTACCTTGAATTAATAATAGTTTGTCCGCTTTAGTGTATTATTATAGCGTCTCGTAAGAACTGTAAAAAACCCATAACATTGGTTTGATTGAAGGTATACTTGATTGAAGGTAATGTATTATATCATAGCGCTCACTTGATGCGCGATTGGACTGGGATCGATCCACGTCGGTTGGCCCATTGGGCTATTTCTCGCTCCAGCCATTGCACCACGACTGGTATATCAAAGGCCGTGGTATGTGTTATCCTGTTTATGGGATGGTGCATATAAAAGATCCCTTGCTACCGATGAAAAAATGTAGCGGGTTTCCTCTCTAAGACTATATGTAGAAAATTACCATATGTTTGACATACAATAGCCGATGATTAATAAATCAATGTGCTCTAGTGGTGTCGTTAAACAAAAGAAACTCTTTTTTTATTATTTCATTGCATTTAAACGTTTTTTGTGTGCTTGTATCTAATTACGGTTCAAACACGCTGTCCTTGGCACATACCTCAGCTATGTGGGCTGTCTGTCCAGGACAGAGAGCTAGTTGTTAGTTGTTAGTGGTTAGTGAGAGAGAAGAGGGTGTAGTGGTCTTACACCTACCCATAGAATGAGTCGTTAAAAACTTGCTCTGGGTGGGAGCCGGTACCTGGCTGCGAACCCTAAAATAAAATATGTTGAGTGCGTCGTTAAATAAACCATTTATTTCCTTCCTTATATATATTTATGTAAAATACATTAAATGTTGAGGTAATGACAGTGTCACCTGCTGTCAGTCTTTTTCAGTATCATCTGTATATACGGAAGATTGTTTCCAGTGTTTTTGTATCCACGAAGTGTACACACTTACATGCGAAGTGTAAGCCACACGGTCGAAACTAGTTGGTGCTTAATTAATTTTGAGATGTATATAATAATAAAAATTAAAAGAGAATAAAACATATCATGCACAAAAATAACATTTAAAAATGATTATCAGAGATAAAACGATAATCCAGTTTGCCCTTAAATGACCCTCAACTAACAATGTTGAATGTTGCAACAATGTAAACGACTTGCTATATTTTGAATAGATAGACAACTAATGCTCGCAATCAATCACTCAGAAATTCCTCGTTTTAAAGATTTATTATTAATGCAGGATGTGAACAAAAACACGAATATTTATAGTCCGTCCCGTACGGAACGCCCTTTTCATACAAGTTATTTATTTCTGAGCCGATTGATTTGTAAATTGCAAACAAAAATAGTAGCTTTGTGTTATTTCCAAAATACTTTTAATTTTCTTCTTACGTCAATCTAAACTGTAATTATTTACCAAAAAAATGCTGGGACGGACTATAAAATACGGACAATGTATTAGAAATGATTCTACATTACATATCTATGTATATACAGGCCAATCCTGTGCCTCTTTAGCAGGAAACCCGAGAGACCGAACCGACTGCCTGTGTAAACCATTTCTGGCTTGTTAGTACCTCCCTGACAACAGGGATGGCCGATGCCCTTAGATGAACTAGAAGCAAGGTCCTCCATATGCCCTCTATAAGGTGCCGCCACTCGGGTAACCACGAGGTGAGGAACCAACTCCCAATTGGGAACCAATGTAGAGTGAATCCTTCCGGTACAGCAGAAGTGATTCCCAATGCAAATAATTGGCCCTGCCTTCCTATTGGAAAATAGGTAGGACCTAATGCTACGTGGGCTTGGAGGACCCTGCGTCTCTATCAGTCTCCCAGGTTCAAAACTAAAACCCACAAGGAAAAAAAAGCGGAAAGAGATAGATATATTATTTCCATGTACTGACCAGGATGCAAATCCGGACCGTATTATTGATGCATGCTTGGACTAAATCACCTAAAGGTAATGTATTAAACATGAACACAATTTCCCCATGCATTAAGTTGCAATTATCTGGATATAAGAGACAATTTAAATTAAAAGTCAAAACGCAAATGCAGTCATGTTGTTTTTTCTTGTGTTAATCATATACATATGTATTAAGAAAACCCCGTTAAAACGTTAATGCAATCTAAAGCGCGTTGAAAAACGTCTTTCCTACCTGAATTCATATAAACCGCAACCATTAGCATGCTCATATTGAAATAAGCATCAAACGCAATAAAATCAATCCTGAAATGTGAGAATTATCTAAAACACTTGCCTCATTCCGTTGTTCAGTACACCAGTTGAGTATAGAACAAGGTAAACACCGAGGTGTACATATCCCAGAGAGTCTGCAATATATGTAATCTAGGTAATATAGAAGACGAAATACATTTCCGTTTTGAGTGTCCAGTAGTAGCAGATCTTAGACGGAATTTCCTTCCCAAATATTGCCATACTAGACCAAATGTTACCAATATCAGCCATCTTTTATGTAGTACAGATAAGGAAGTAATAACATATTTGGCCTATTACATAAGAAAATCTTTTGAAAATAGAAAAGAAATCCTGTCTTTCTGAACAGTCATTTATTGGAATATACACGTAGCTGTATTACATTGTTACACATTATGTATACTTGACAAAGTGTACTATATATTATGTATACTTGACAAGGTGTACTATATGTTATGTATACTTGACAAGGTGTAATATATGTTATGTATACTTGACACGGTGTGATATATGTTATGTATACTTGACAAGGTGAAATATATGTTATGTATACTTGACAAGGTGTAATATATGTTATGTATACTTGACAAGGTGTAATATATCTTATGTATACTTGAAAGAGCTAGGTTTGTACCACATACAGTATATGACAATAATTTTGTTATAATACACAACAAAATGCTTAAAATATAATGCACGAGGTTTAATATTCTGATTAGATATGGAGTCCACACTAAAAACAACAACACATAAGTGTGTGTATGAGTTCATGTATGTGTACATGTATGTATACATGGGTATGTTAAAGTTATAAAACTACCAATTGATTAAAGTATTGATGTTGAAAAACAATATTGTAATAACTACACGAATACATGCAGGTAGGTACAACTATGCACTATCACTCGATGAATGAATGAATGAATGTTTAACGACACCCCAGCACGAAAAATACATCGGCTATTGGGTGTCAAACTATGGTAATGCAAACAAATAAAGTGATGATCAACATCAATATAAAAATTCAAGGTTTAAACAAAAACAGTGTAAATAACTGTGCAAAAATACAAATATCACAGATAGATACTGACTTTTACTCAAAATTTCAATTTGTGCTGTATTGGCCATTCTCAAATAGAATGTTACACCCCTGCACCACGGTGAGGTTACAGCACGCGCAGGGGCACTATCACTCGAATGCTGCGGCTTATCACAGTTTACATGAACACATTTCAAACAACATAATACTCGTGTAAAAGGAATATAATACTCGTGTAAAAGGAATATAATACTCGTGTAAAAGGAAACTAATTAGTATTAATAATATAGCCGACAGCACAATACATTTTTTCTACATTACACTGAGTTAGATGAACCATTAATAACCGTCTAAGTATACATACATGTAGTACATGCTTGAGGTTACTATCCTGACCACCAGTGAGTATTTATGTTAATAACTAAATAAACGTATAACTATGTATATATTCGGAGGAAACCAGCCACATTTTCCCATTAGTAGTAATTGATATTTTATATGTACTTTCCTACAGAAAGGACAGCACATACATTCAGTATAATACTTGTAAGGTACTGGTTGTAAAGGGGGAAAAACACCCTTCAAAGAACGGGTCCATTGACGTGGTTCCGGTCCAATGACACGAGAACCTCTGGCGAGCACTCTCACAATTGAGCTAGGTCTCACTCATGAGAAAAGTGACACCAAAACAAAGACGAAGAAGAAGTAGAAGAAGAAGAAGAAGAGAAGAAGAAGAAGAAGAAGAAGAATCACCAACAATAACGATATAGTAGGGGTGGGTTTTATTTTTGTTGCTTTTTTCACAATAGATAAGGCTAAGGGCATTTGGTACTTTAAATAAGTATAAATTAATTTGTGAATAAGACGAACACAAAACCCGACGTGACACAGGTGAATGGCCACGCAGGAAAGTGTCTGGCAGTCGCAATGAATCACGAGGTGTGTGCCAGACTATTCCTGCAATCCCAGGAGACCTGGAGCATCACCATCATGTGCTATTCGAATCTATTATCATTTTAACTCACTTTTATCGTGTCACAGTCTTCAATAAAACTGTTTCTTGCGAAGAATAAGGTCGTGTGTATTTCATCAGATTCTCGATAAGACAATTATGTACATATATATGAACCGGCCTCGGTGGCGTCGTGATTGCGCCATCAGACATAAGGCTGGTAGGTACAGGATTGGCAGCACCGTACCGACTCCCACACAGAGCGAGTTTTAACGACACAATGGGTAGGTGTAAGGCCACTACACCCTCTTCTCTCTCACGAACCACTAACGACTATTAACAACTAACCCGCTGTCCTGGACAGACAGCCCAGATAGCTTAGGTGTTTGTCCAGGGGATCGTGTGTGAACCTTAATTGGATATAAGCACGAAAATAAGTTGAAATTGAAATGAAATGTACATATGTGGCAGATAAGACATTTTGATCAAGTGACTCATTTTGCATCATTTTCTAGGCAGCGTTAAAAAAAACCCCATCCATATTGTAATTTTAGTGATTGTGGTGTACCAACATACACTGTGCGCAGAACACGTGGTACCCTTGGTTATGACAAAAGGCAAAGTTACTTTTACCCAAGATACAGTGGTAGTGACGTAAGACCTGATGGCCGTTACCTGGGCAGGGTGACAATAAACTTTTCGAATGTAGCAGTTGCAAAATAAAAGCTAGCAATGACTTTTAAGACAAGTTGGTAACGACCTGTGATTCATTTTAGAGTAAGCCTCCCCCACAAAAACAACAAAAAACAACAACAACAAAAAACACAAACAAAATCAACAACAACAACAAAAGATCAACCCCAAAATAGAGACAAAACAAAACAAAAATAACACGCACACACAGGCGCGCGCGCGCACACACACACACACACACACACACACACACACACACACACACACACACACACACTAACATACACACACGCACCAAAGAAAGAAAGAAACAAGCAAAATGAAACGAAATGAAACCAACCAAACAAAAGCAAAACAAAACAAAATTAAAAAATAAACAAATACAAAACCGAAACCCCCACCCACACCCACCCCACCCCACCCCCCGAAAAAACAAAAATCAACAACCAACAAATAATTCTAAAAATGTGGTAGTGCTGTTGAATCAATTTAAAATGGTATAGGTCTAAGTCAAGATGGTTATGTGACCTTTGGCTAATATTACGTCGGCAGTAAGCTATGGTGACCTAAAACAAGGTGTTTGTGAACCAAAGGAAGACGTGAATGACCTAAAACAAGACGTGAATGACCTAAAACAAGGCGCTTATGTGAACCAAAGCGAGACGGGAATGACAAGGTGCTTATGAACCAAACAGGGTGCTTAAAACAAGGTGTGAATCAAAGCGAGACGGGAATAACGTAACCAAAACGAACGGGGTAGGCCTGTGAACCAAAGCGAGACGTGAATGACCTTAAAACAACGGGTGCAAGGTATGAACCAAAGCGAGACGGGACTTGACTTAAAACAAGGTGCGGGAATGCGTGAACCAAAACGAGACGGGGGACCTAAAACAAGGTGCGTGTGGACCTAACGGGAATGACCTCAAACAAAAGGTACGTGTGAACCAAAGCGTGTGGACTTAAAACAACGCGTGAACCAAAACGACGGGAATGACCTCAAACAAAGTACGTGTGAACCAAAGCGAAACAGGAATGACCTAAAACAAGGTGATTGTGAACCATAGCGAGACGGTAATGACGTAACATATGGTACTTGTGAACCAAAGGGAGATGGGAATGACCTAAAGCAAGGTGCTTGTTAACCAACGCGTAACGGGAATGACTTAAAACAAGGTGCTTGTGAACTAACACGTAACGGGAATGACCTAAAATAAGGTGCTTCTGAACTAACGCGTGACGGGAATGACCTAAAACAAGTCGTCTTGGCATCAGACAAGGTAAGGTGACCACTTGGTTGACAATCTCTTTATCGCGGAAGGCGCACATTGCTGTCAAGATCCATAATGATCAAATAACAAGGATTTCGCATGCAGTTAAGCTGCTCTTGTCGCCCTGCGTTATCGGCTCACTTAATTTCTTACTTGACCCACCATTTCTGCTGTGAGGCGTAGAGTGCCTTATCGACCCAAATTCCAAATCCATCCAGTCACAATGGTCCATTCTGAACAAGCTGGCATCACTTTTAATACACACTGATATCATTTAGTCTTTTGAGCTCAAATGCACTCAGAGGGGATATATCAGAATGGATTGCTTTTCATTAACAGGAGTGACACGATTTGCTGCAACACAGAACTAAGTAATAATTTCAGTAAACAATGTTATGAGTCTTAAAGGACAAAACACAAAACAAAAACCCTAAAACACCATTTACATGTCATATATTCCGAGTGTTATGTTTTCAGTACTATAATATCTAAAATTAATTATTACTGATTGTTTAAAAATACATTTTAATAAACCTAAAAGCTGCTAAGTCAAATCTGTGTTAAGCATCGTAAAAAGAAAAAGACATAATTCTGTTAAAAAAAAAGAAAAAAAAAGGTTAGTGCTTAATGAAGAAGAAGAAGAAGAACAGGAAGAAGAAGAAGAAGAAGTAGTTCGTTTTGTTTAAAGACACTACTAAACAAACTTTGAATATTTGTCAAATATTCAATTCTAATATATAGTCTTAAGGAAAAAAGCAAAGCGTCCTTTTTACTATTAGAGCCGTTTTTGATCACTGAAATCAAACATTACTTATATTTTATTATTTAGAGTATCCATTTCCGTAGAATCGAAGTGTTTCTGGTCATCCTGTTGGTTCTGATATCACAAAATCCATTTATCATATTTTTAAAAACGCACGTGCGTCTAAGAATTAGCGGTTATTGATTCGAGTTTTAGTCTATTGTTAGGGATATTTTCTGGTTTTAACGTCACAGACTCTTCTTTCCCTCTGTTGTAACTCAGACATTATTTAGATCTTATTGATTAGATTATCCATTTCAGTATATTCGAAGTGTTTTTGGTCATCCTTGTGTTTTTAATATCACAAAATGCATTTCTCATATTTTTTAAAACGCACGTGTGTCTGAGAAGTAACAGTTAAGGAGTCGAGTTTTAGTCTATTTTTAGAGGGTATTTCACCATTTCAAAGTCACAAACTCATGTTTCACTCAATTGTAACTTTATCCAAATGTGTTTCAGGTTTGTAGATTAACTAAACTTAAGTGTTAAGTTTTACGGGTTGAAACTAGGGTATGTCCCTTTAATGGCAAGAGGTTTTTATGTGCACTTTCCCACGACAGCACATACCTCGGCCTTTAATAGACCAATTGGAAATGGGACCACCGAGTGGGTTCAACACTGTGACCCAAGCACCACTGGCGAACGCTATACCGACTGAGCTCGATCGCGTCCCTGCTGCTTCATGAAAAAAGAAGACATTTGCTTTTTTTAACGACACCACTAGAGCACATTGATCATCGGCTATTGGATGTCAAACATTTGATGATTCTGACTCCTAGTCATTAGAGGAAACCTGCTACATTTTTCCTAATGAAGCAAGGGATATTTTATATGAACTTTCCCACAGACAGGATAGCACATTCCACGGCCTTTGATATACCAGTCGTGGTGCACTGGCTGGAACGAGAATTAGCCCAATGGGCCTACCGACGGGGATCGATCCCAAACCCGACCGTGCATCAAATGAGCGCTTTACCACTCGGCTACGTCCCGCTCCCAAATATCTTTTGAAGAGTAAATAATAAAATTCGCTAACTGGATTGACAGTCTAACAGTTAAGGACAGGTTCACAGAGAACTCGTCTAAATATACGACCCAATCAGATCTGGATGCTAGTATAATGCTGAATCAAATGCGGAAACAATTATTACTTATTATTAGAAATGAAACTAACCAGCTGATCCAAATCAAACCGGATCTGACAAGCTCAAACACAAATGTTAAAACAGGCTTACACAGTTCTGACACTTCAGATTTTGAAGTTTCCCCACACATGACACTTTGAACAATTATAGAGGATTTTGTGTTTTGATGTCAGTGGTGCTAATAAGCACTTAGTGTCAAGATTTCCGAAAGACTAAACGACGCGCTGTAAAATGTATATCATATATAACATGGTTGTCAGTCTGACTTACAAGTACATGTACTTCGACGTCGGAGATACGGGATATAAGACGGTGATAAGAAAGCAAAGAAATGTTTCTTTAATTACCATACATTTCATATATACTTTAGACCGGCTTCGGTGGCGTAGTGGTTATGTCATCGGTTAACAGGCTGGTAGGTACTGGGTTCGGATCCCAGTCGAGGCATGGGATTTTTAATCCAGATACCGACTCCAAACCCTGAGTGAGTGCTCCGCAAGGCTCAGTGGGTAGGTGTAAACCACTTGCACCGACCAGTGATCCATAACTGGTTCAAAAAAGGACATGGTTTGTGCTATCCCTGCCTGTGGGAAGCGCAAATAATAGATCCCTTGCTGCTAATCGGAAAGAGTAGCCCATGAAGTGGCGACAGCGGGTTTCCTCTCAAAATATGTGTGGCCCTTAACCATTTTTGGCTACGCAGCACAGTCTTTCCACTATAGAAAACCCAGGTCTTACACTTTTAAGAGTATTGACCATATCTTTATGCATTTATTTGATCACTGCTCTCAACCAAATAACCAAAAACAAAAATAGTACCCATTCTTTTTAAATAATTTATAAAAATGGAAATGCAAACAAGCTGTCAAAAGTACATTGTATAATCGTACTGCTAGAAGGGCGGGACGTAGCCCAGTGGTATGGCGTTCGCTCGATGCGCGGTCGGTATGGGATCGATCCCCGTCGGTGGGCCCATTGGGCTATTTCTCGTTCCAGCCAGTGCACCACGACTGGTATATCAAAGGCCGTGGTATGTACTACCTTGTCTGTGAGATGGTGCATATAAAAGATCCCTTGCTGCTAATCGGAAAGAGTAGCCCATGAAATGGCAACAGCCGGTTTCCTCTCGCAAAATCTGTGTGGTCCTTAATCATATGTCTTGCGCCATATAACCGTAAATAAAATGTGTTGAGTGCGTTGTTAAATAAAATATGTCTTTCGTACTGTTAGTTGATTACATGAAATGTCTAACATTTTTTATAAAACAAACAAGTTTAGCTTACTTTCAGTATGTTCCTCGTATTAAACGTGTTAACATTAGCCCCGTTGCAATTTAAAAACCGCTGTATATTAATACCAAACTGTTAGTTTCGAGCCTAGTATTTGACACAACACTTTCTTAACTACCGTTAACTGGACTCAATTTTTGTTGTAGACACTTTTACCTAGCGGTTAAAGCCGCACACCCTAGTTCCATCCAGCTAAAATAAATTATAATTTGGTTAATCTACAAACCTGTAACACACTTAGATCACGTTTTTATCAAATGGAGTGAAAAAGCAGGTTTTATGTCGATAAATACCATGGAAATCCCCATGTCCCAATTGCTTGAAATAATTTTGAATGTTAGTATTCTGATGTCACCGGTAGATGTCGCTCGAAGCACAACAATGCCTACGTCACGACATATTTCACAGACTTGGGGTGCGTTCGTTTCACCTCTCCTGGACATGTTCCAACTGTTCTGTCCTGGTTGTATCCCCTCTCCAGATATCGTAAGAATTAACAAAATGATTGGTTTTAAGGGTTTGTAACGTTTTGTATTGAGATACTTACTTGTCTGAACTTTATTGTTACTGAAAATGTTCACGAACTGTGAAGAAAAATCTCACAAATGAACAACACCAAATCGGATGTTGATTTCGCGAACCGTGCACGAGAAAACAAACCGAACCAAAATGATAACGGTCACGTGATATACCAACGTCTGTGACATTGAAATGGAAATATCCCCTCTAAAAATAGATTGGACCTCGCTTGCTTAACGGTTTTTTCTCGACAACACGTCTTGTGAAAACATGCAAAAAATGCATTTCGTGGTTTTACAAACATCAGGATTACCAAAAAGCACTTCAGGTGAATGGAAATGTGTATTCTAAATAATAAAATGTAAGAAGTGCAATTTTATTTGTGAAAAATGGGGTTTAATAGCGAAAAACAACGCCGTAATGATTAACAAATAAGCGTAACTAGGGTGTGTCCCTTTAAGACCATGTGAATTGGTGCAGTCGATTTAAATCCAGGCCAAATGGCACTTTGCATTTTTAAATATCTTATACGCAGAAAAGTAAAACAACAAAATGAGTGTAAGACGTGCTGGTGTGTCGTTAAACATTTACATTTCCTTCCATATGCTACGCATACACAATGTATGTTATTTGTTTTACATGAATTTGCTAATGTATCTCCACAGACACAATGCTTCCCACGCACCAATTGCTTTTCATGTTTTCTGTGCATCTGTCCATTAAGCTTGGATAATTTGATGGTCTTAATATAGATCGTTATTAATATAAGAAGAAAGAGCCGTTTGCTTTACTTATTAATGAGTGTATTAAATAGATGTCATGCAGACAGTGTTTTAGTGCTAGAACTGGTTGGAAAAATCGAAGATGTGATCAAATTCACCATCCCGGTTCATGTATGGCTTGTTTAGCGTGTAGTCGGCAACGTTGAAGCACAGTGAATCGTGGATGACGTTCGTTTCCTATTAATGACCACTCGTTGCGGCGATGCAATAGCACAGCAAGTGTTTCACACCAATTGCAAGAAGAAGTATGAAAGAGGAATTTATGGTTTTGATGATGACAGAAATCTTCAAAAAACTTGCCGAACCATATGCAGTGACTCAACAGAGAATACCTTCAAGAGTCTGGTCAGTCAGTCAGGCAATCAGTCGATCGGTCCATAGGTCAGACCGACAGACAATCAGTAAGGCAAACAGGAATACAGGAATATATGCTACAAGGCAGCCAGGCAGCCAGGCAGGCAGGCAGGCAGGCAGGCAGGCAGGCAAGAAGACAGACGAGCAAGAAACGAAACAAGAAATCATCCATCCATCATCCTTAAATCCGTCGATCCGTCATCCATCAACGATCCATCCTTTCATTATTCATCCATCGATCCATCATCTATCCATCTTCCATCCATCGATCCATCATCCATCCATCGATCAATCCATCGATCCATTATACATCCAATGATCCATCATCAATGCATCGATCCCTCATCCATCCATCGATCATCTGTCGATCCATCATCCTCGACACATCATCGACTCATCGATCGATCGATCGATCGATCCATCCGTCCGTCCATCCATCCATCTATCCATCCATCCATCCATCCATCCATCCATCCATCTATCCATCCATTCTGTCTCAGAGACGCTAATAGATTGTTTCTTCTCATTTAACACAAGATATATTTTAATTTGCACTATGTAATCACTGTATCATTGTAATCACCCTATAGCAAGTCTGTCTAGGGCTGGTCAGAAGTTATCCAAGGAATAAGACTAAATACTTTGTCTTTATTTACATTGAGCTAACAGAATCTATTGAGCATTAAATACCAATTCCGCTTCACATTGCCCCATCGATTCATCAGTTCGTCACGACATTATATCTTGTATAGCTCTTACTTTCAATTTAACATGGAATCTATGTGGCGTCTGTGTTTGTCTGTGAACTTGATAAATCGATAAGGTTGTATTTACAGATTATAACATACATACATACATACATACATACATATATATATATATATATATATATATATATATATATATATATATATATATGGCTTGTTTTTTATATATATATATATATATATAAAAGAGGATGATGAAAAATATCACGAATGGAGAATCAAGTGTGACACTTGAAGCAGACGCTTTTTTCAAGGAACCCATGGAATGAATTAAAGTTGAAATGTATACAAAAATATGTAATATAAGCTGCAAGTGTTTCAGCAGAAAACAACTAATTATACATTTGTACTTTTTGGAATGCTATTTTATTCTGAAAAAAAAAATATCATCAGGGGTTTTGCGGAGGCAGTTATTTTACATTTGAGGTTTCATAAAGTACTGTATTCCATGATACCCGTGAATGGTTCAGGCAAAACATTGTGTAATATATATATATTTTGTATTATTATTATTATTTTTTACAAATATCACTATTGTTATATTCAAATCAAAATGGTGAGTGTTGTTTAACAAACATAATCTTGTACAGATAAAAAAAATCCATATTTGTTATAATTTTACCACTAACCATTTCCCTGCAGTAACTAATCTGTAAGTGTATTTACCTTTTTAACCATTTGTATTGGCATATATATATATATATATATATATATATATATATATATATATATATATATACACAGAGAGAGAGAGAGAGAGAGAGAGAGAGAGAGAGAGAGAGAGAGAGAGAGAGAGAGAGAGAGAGAGAGAGAGAGAGAGAGAGAGAGAGAGAGAGAGAGCTAGATCCTTAGTGAACCCCACAGCATGTTCTTATGACCATCATTGTATGTCTTAAACAGAATGCTGAGCACCTGATATCATCACAATTTTAACACTATTTCATGATATCATGCCATCGCAGCTGTATACCAATATATCCACTGACTTCTGTCCTGTCATCACAGCTATATTTATTCCAATGATCTCTTTCCAGTGCTGGTTTTGATTTAGTAAAACTAGTCTGGAAGTGGCAGTCATCTGTTGGGCGGTGTAAGTGGGGACAAATCTCCAGTAGATTTTCTCGGGAGTGGCTGTTCTCCTACAGACGAGGCACTAGATAGAGACTGATAGAATCGATGGCTACTTTGCCAAATGACCATTCGACTCTGCATTGTGTAGAGATACGGCCCTGATCATGTATATTACAGTTTTATTCTTCAAATTTACATTTGTAGAGCCAGTCTTGTCTTCCTGTAGAATAGGTCAGGAAAAATGTATCATCAACGAAAGTCTTCCTATTGACGAATCAGTTGACGTTCTCAAAACGTACCTTTAACTCTGGATTGTGCAGAGATACGAATTGTGATTACAAGGTAATGGTTTTCTCATCAATATTTACAATCAAAACGTACCTTTAACTCTGGATTGTGCAGAGATACGAATTGTGATTACAAGGTAATGGTTTTCTCATCAATATTTACACTCAAAACATACCTTTAACTCTGGATTGTGCAGAGCTACGAATTGTGATTACAAGGTAATGGTTTTCTCATCAATATTTACACTCAAAACATACCTTTAACTCTGGATTGTGCAGAGCTACGAATTGTGATTACAAGGTAATGGTTTTCTCATCAATATTTACACTCAAAACATACCTTTAACTCTGGATTGTGCAGAGATACGAATTATGATTACACGGTAATGGTTTTGTCGTCAAGATTTACACTCAATTTTTTCAACACGTATTCACATCAGCATTTAATAATTATCAGGGTGTACCGTTACACAGATGACATATGAGCGTAATAACAACTGGTAATGACGTTTATTAAGCATACAGGTGATTTCAGCACACCCACGTTCGCCAAGTCAGGCATGTATGTATGTATGCATTGTGACGCATGCCGAAGCAGACGATTTTCATAATTACTGTGACTGACGGTCGTAAACCTCTGTGCGTGTTCACACAGCGAAATGTTTCTATTGTACTCAGTCATCACATATTGAATAAGGAAAATCGGTAATGTCGTTTAAAGGGACATACCCTAGTTTTTAAACACTAAGGCATATTTTTCACTATTAGAGCCGTTTATGATCACTGAAATCAAACATTACTTATTGTTTAGATTACCCATTTTTGTAAAATCGAAGTGTTTCTGGTCATCCTGTTGTTTCTAATATCACAAAATCCATTTATTATATTTTTAAAAACGCAGGTGCGTCTGAGAAGTTGCGGTTATTGATTCGAGTTTTAGTCTATTTGTAAGGATATTTTCCGGTTTTAATGTCACTGATTCTTACCCTCGGTTGTAACTCTATCCAACTGCGTAGCCCAGTGGTAAAGCTAGTTCGCTCGATGCGCTGTCGGACTGGGATCGATCCCCGTCGGTGGCCCATTGTGCTATTTTTCGTTCCAGCCAGTGCACCACGACTGGTATATCAAAGGCCGTGGTATGTACTACTCTGTCTGTGGGATGGTGGATATAAAAGATCCCTTGCTGCTAATCGAAAAGAGTAGTCCATGAAGTGGCGACAGCGGGTTTCCTCTCTCAATATCTGTGTGGTCCTTAACCATATGTCTGACGCCATATAACCGAAAATAAAATGTGTTGAGTGCGTCGTTAAATAAAACGTTTCTTTCTTTCTTTCTTTCTTTCTTTCTTTCTACCCAACTGTGTTACAGGTTTGTAGATTAACTAAACTTAGTGTCGATTTTTACGAGTCTGGGGTCTGCGTCTTTAAATGAAGCCAAACACTATCCAACTGCTCTGCAACATGTTTTGTCAAGTCTGTTATGCGAACCTACGTCAACGTCAATGAAGTCGGTCTTGCTGCTTCATTATCGAGCGATTTATCCATCGATTCATTCCGTTGTTACATTTACTTTGATGTAAGGGCAATCATACAAATCCTTTGGGGGAAAACAACGTATATCACACGTGCGCAATCGCGTTGTGAATAACTGGTCCATGGATACTACCCTTAAATCATTCGATTTATTATGCAAGAAAATCTGCGTTGTTATTGTTATTCTGTTATGTGTTAGATATTTCTAAAATTTAAGGAGCGTGTGCGGGGGAGGGGGGAGGGAGAGCGGAGGGGGGGGGGGGGGGGGACTGTTCTGTTTTAATGTATTTTTCCGGGGGAGCATGACACAAATTCCCTAAAAACTTCGTTACCACAGTCTAGATCCCACTGCACAAGTTCCTGCACACACTCCTGAATTCGATGTCAATGGTGAAACTATTGATGATTATAGTGTTGATAATTATTACGATTAAAAAAACAAAAACAAAAATACCCCACAGACACACCCAAAACCCCCACAAAAACAAACAAACACTAAAATAAAAAAGAAAATGAAAATGTTTTATATATAAAATGCATGTTCTTGTTTAGCCTACTTGTGTATGTATATCAGCTGTATTGATGGTTGTCGTAATATTTGTAGTCACTGCGTTCTAATATACGATTATGTACTAAAAGGACAGTCCTAAGTTTGCTGCAATTTTAAGATGTTATCGGCTGACAGAGACTTTTTAACGACTGTAATTACATATCAAATATATTTTTTCTGCATAAAATATTAGTAGCTGTATATTAAACGTGTTTCTGATCGTTCTAGTATTTGTACTAGATTAAATTTCATTTTAATTCCTTCATTTTTATTTTTGTTCGTACGTACGAAATTATTTGAAAACAACATCCAGTTTGGTATTCTTACAAATATTAAGGCGACCAGAAACACATTGAATATACGACATTGATATTCTAAACAAGAACATAGATTTAATGCGTATTTTTAGACGTTAAACGATTTTATCAGTCGGAAACATCTTACAATGCAGGAAACTCGGGACAGTCCTTTTAACATGTTTCGTACGTACGATACTGTTGGGAAGTAAAATTCACTTGGTGTCAGCCCGAATACTCTGCCATTCGAGAGCTAGACGGGTGTTTGGACGGTTATAAACGCGCTCTCAATCCTTAACTTCTATTGTTTGCATTTACCATAGTTTGACACCCAATAGCCGATATATTTCTCGTACTGGTGTCTTGTTAAACACAATGTATATTCTATTCTGTTCTTAGTCTATTACGAAAACACGGAATATCTGCCTACCATCCGCTCAAATAAAACAATAATCCTATGTTTGACGTTAAATACCTTTATAACGGTCATTTTCCAGTTCGCCGATAACATATATTTCACATATTAATCACTAATATACACACTATAGGAAGAAACCCGTCAGCACCTGCATATTTAACCAAAACATTGTTGAAATGGGGCGCTGTCGGTTGTTTTCCTGTAATGTGCGTATTAGTGGTTAACATGTGAAATATGTGTTATCGGCGAACGTGAAAATGATCAATATAATAGTGTTTAACTTCAAACATAGGATAATTTCTGTATTATAGCGAAAATCAGTGTCTAGTAAGTCTACCTGATGGCATGCAGAAGTCCCGTGTTTTCCCTTCTGGCCTTTGAATGACAGAGTACACGGGCTACGGCTAATGCATACATTAGGGCGGCCAGAAACACAGTTGATATAAAGACGATGATATTCTAAACAAGGGCATGTATTTACATCTCACCACTATTCTTTTTACATAGCCGAGCATACAAACACGAACCTATAAACATGTACTGGTTTTGTCCACGACTCATGTTTTGTCCTCAGCATTAGTTGTGTGTTATGTAAATGAGGGACTGGAATAAATATTTACCCCCCCCCCCCCCAAAAAAAAAAAAAAAAAAAACACACAAAAAAAAGCACACAAAAAAACACAAAAAACCCACACACAAAAAAACCCAACAAAACAACAACAACAAACCCCTTCCCCCCAAAACCCCAACAACAAAACAAACAACAACAAAACAAAAAACCCACAAAAACCCCCACATGAGCCTATGTAGCATTGTGTGTTATGTAAATGTGGGACTGGAATAAATATTAAAAAACCCACAAAAAAACTCAACAAAAAACCCAACCAAAAAAACCCCAAAAAAACAAAAACAAAAAAACAAACAAAAAAAACCCCGAAACCCCCCCCCCCCCCACACACACACTGATGAGCCTATGTAACACTGTGTGTTATGTAAATAGGGGAATGGAATAAATATTTATAGCCTATATAGCATTTAAACTAGAAACAAAACAATGACAAGGAAAATAATAATACATTCCTTAATGTTTAATTGTTCTGCCTTAGAAAAAGAGAATGGTCTCCGTGACGTTGCCGACCTATAGTTTGAAATATTTCCACTCTTTACTTCGAGAGGTCCGAAAAGGGAAGCAACTCTCATTAAATCTCGGTAGCACACTAGATGATATTGCATTCAGTTGAAAAAATCAACTCCGTTTTTTTTTACATTATAATTACAGGTGTTGTCCCCATCTCCCTTTCAACATTACACAACCTAACAGTCACATCCGTTCTGTTTCAAAAAAATAAAATTTAAAAAATAGGCACTCTTTTTAATGGAACTAAACTCGTGACCTACATACCGCTGACTGGCTTCAATAGCGGTGTGATTCATGTACTTTAAAAAAAAAGCTCCTTCAGTCGGCAACATGGTCCAATGGCAAAAAACTCGGAAGTTTCTTTAATGAGAAGATATTGTCTCATGCGGAAACATTTTCTGTAAACCACATGTTTCACAGCTTCATAATGCATTTTGAAGCTTTTGAATCTAAATTATCTGCCTTTCGTTGCAAACTATGTCAGAAACCTTTTTTTTTCAAATGGCAGACTGCCAATAATTCTCCGTCTTGGGTTGTTTGAAACAAATCGATTTGACAGTGTAGACCCATTTTTTCTTTCACTTTATTCAATGGCCAGAATTAAGTGTAGGATGAAGAGTCCAGGCACGTTTCTGTGACGCTGGAACCGTTAATACAATAAAAATCACTCTATCGGAGGTATCCTTCGTGTTTTGCCATCTCAGAGAGTGATATTCCATGCTGGGAACAAAATAAGCTGGAGGCGAACATGGCTTTAACTGATTTTAATGTCTACCATGAGGTATCTTCTATTACGTTATTTGTCCGCTGTTTGATAAATAATTATAATTATATATAATTTATGACTGCGCTTTTGTAATAATCATAAAAACCAATTATAGCCCTATACATAGCCCTATATTGCACGGTGGCGGATCCAGAAAATCCATTTATGGGGGCCCCAACGACATGAGGCGGAATGCCAGTGGAACTTTGGGGGAGGTTTGGAGGGATCGTAAAAAAAATGAAAATTATAATATAATAAAATTATAACTGTCGCAAAATTTAGAGGCGGGGTGGGCTCCTGCCCTCACCACCCCCCCCCCCACGATCCGCCTCTACTGCGATCACTTGTTTTGTAGGTGTTCCAGTTTTTAATGCAACCATTATCGTATCCTAAATCATATTAATTTACGCACAAGACAGAATCCAGACGATGTTACAAACGTGACATGATTATAAAATGAATGCAAAACTCAATATGTTGCCTTTATTTTGCATATATTTTGTTACACTCAACCAATCAAATACATCACCCACTCATCCATCTATAAGCCCATCTATCAACACATATATTCATCCATCACCTAACAAGCTCTATCCGTTCACCCATCTACCTACGCACTCAAAATTCCATCTATTGTTCCATCCATTCAAGGGGCGAGACGTAGCCCCGTGGTAAAGTGCTCGCTTGATGCGCGGTCGGATTGGGATCGATCCCCGTCGACTGGTGCATCAAAGGCCGTTGTATGTGCTATCCTGTCTATGGGATGGTGCATATAAAAGATCATTAGCTGCTAATCGAAAAGAGTAGCCCATGAAGTGGCGACAGCGGGTTTCCTCCCTCAATGTCTGTGTGGTCCTTGACCATATGTCCGATGCCATATAGTCGTAAACAGAATGTGTTGAGTGCGTGGTTAAATAAAACATTTCCTTTCCATTTCCATCCATCCACCAACTCCACGATCGATCCATCCAGTCACCTATCCATCCATCTATCCATCCATCTATCCATCCATCCATCCATCCATCTACCCAACCACACACAAATCATCCATCCACTGCCCTATCCATCCATACAGGTGAGGGACGAAGCCCAGGTGTATTTCGCCTGATGCGCTGTCAGTCTAGGATCGATCTCCGTCAGTGGGCCCATTCAGCTATTTCTCGTTCCAGCCAGTACACCACAACTGGTATTTCAAAAGCCGTGGTATGTGCTACCCTGTCTGTGGGATGGTGCATAAAAATATTCCATGCCACTAATGGAAAACATGTAGCGGCTTTCCTCTCTAAGACAAGTGTATGACATCCAATAGCGAATGATTAATAAATCAATGTGCCCTAGTGGTGTCGTTAAACAAAACACAATGTTTAAACCATCCATCCATGCGTCCACCCATACATCTATCTATCCATCCACTCACCCATCCATCCATCTGTACATGGACATTCGAATAGGCACCATCACACACATATCGGGTCCACTTAAATAATCCAGATCTACTTAACAGCTTGCGGAGACAAGACAAGACCAGAAGGTGTGCAACTGTCTGAGAACCTAAGGCAGGGTTACAGAGTTTACTTTGCGTGAGGGACAATCCATCACCGAGAGTCTTCAACGCTCGTGTGGCCAGTCTATTGATTCCTGTCGGGCTAATTGCCCTGTTATTGATATTCACGTTGAGTTTGTTCTGCTCATTCGAGAACATCGGGTCTTATAGAAACCATTTTGGATTTAAAATAGAGACAAGTCAGATATGAAGGAAATGGCGAAACAATGGTTATAAAAGATAATATCACATATAATAATCTTTCAAAGGGAAAGTAATGAAGGAAATGTTTTATTTAACGACGCATTCAACACATTTTATTTACAGCTATAATATGGCGTCGGACATATGGTTAAGTATCACACAGATATTGAGAGAGGAAACCCGCTGTCGCTACTTCATGAGCTACTATTTCGATTAGCAGCAAGGGATCATTTTGTATGTACCATCCCACAGACAGGAGAGTACCTACCACGGCCTTTGTTACGCCAGTTGTGGAGCACTGACTGGAACGAGAAATAGCCCAATGGGTCCACCGACGGGATCCTAGACCAACCGCGCATCAAGCAAACGCTTTACGGTAACATAAACACCTTGGATGATTTCAGATGTGTTTACTGAAGCCTGAGTCATACAATAAAACTCGCCATACACATAGTGATTTATTTGTTTTCGTGGGAAGCTGTTGACATATCTAACGTAACTATATTTGATGATTTTAGATGTTGGTACTAAACGCCAAATTAAAACAACAGAACTGTGCACATTCAAAGTCATAAAGCTTATGACATGGTTGTATTAAACAAATAATAAACATGTTTCTTTGAAATACATTTTTGACCCACCATACATCGCCTTACAAACATGTCAGATGTCGCGCTGTACTACCACTGAAGTCAATGGATTATTTTCCATTCTAGATGGTGCTTCATGTATTAAACAAAAATGTATTGTTAACGGCATCACTAGAACACACTGATTAATGGTCGTATATTACATGTGAAACATTTGATAACCAACTCTTCAGAGGAAACCAACTGGATTTGTCGCTGGCAGCAATGGATATTTTATATACACTTTCCCATGGAAAGGGTACACATTTCACGGCCTTTGATATACCGGTAGTCTGGCATTGATTGGAACTGGAAACTTTTATTTTGTAAAGACCAGGGTACACACGAGGCGCATATATAATATAATGTATCATACTTTTAATCCAAAGCATGCGCGATGTCACTAGTTGCGATTTCAGGAGACTGATCGCTCGTGAATTAGTTGATTGGTACCCTCGTATTATATCATACCATGTTCATCTAATGTTGGACACAAACACCGGTACAGCGAGCGTCAGTGATTGCTTGCCCTCCAGAACAGACCACATGGATTTTAGCTCTAGAAACCAAATGTAAGGTGACCGTTAAACGACCTTACAATTATTATTCCATTTTATATAATAGCCTAGCGAGTCTCAAGCATTCCCCATCTTTAACATTAACACCAGTTGGCTTATCGGAAGCATCACGCAGCTTTTTGTAAGATGCATACCAAACACTCAGCATTCAGAACACGTAGCAGAAAGGAAGTATTCGGGCGTCGATTCTTCCACTTGCTTCCATTTAGAAAAGTGTATCAATAACAGGTGGAAGATTTGACCTTCAATCAGCCGAGTCTTGTCTGCTACCATTCAGATGCTCGTTTCTGTCATACTAATTCCATTTGTACCAGTCTCCAGAACTAATGCGTTTTCCTACGGGAATTTATGAATCGGTGAATATAAACAAACCTCAGAATTCTGCCTTCGAAACAAAAACACAATAATAACACAAACAAGAAAACTTTCACTATATATAACATTAAATAAATAAATAAATAAATAAATAAATAAATAAATAAATAAATATATATATAGACAGACACACAGGCAGATTAGAGACAGACAAACATATAGACAGACATATATATCTATAGATAGATAGATAGATAGATAGATAGATAGATAGACACATAGAGAGATAGATAGATAGATATATTTACAGATGTATCAGTAGCTAGAGGGAATTTCCATATTAGCTCAGTTGTCAGAGAGTCGGTGATTTGAATCCCCTGATGAGTGCATGTCATCACAGCTGTATATATTCCATTGAACTCTATCCTGTGCAAGTTTGGGTTTTCTAATGTAGTGTTGGGAGTGGCATTCCTCCTACTGGCGGAGCAGGATGGATGAAACACCCTGTTGCGGATCTCATAGAGTGGCAGTCTTCCTATGGACGAGCACCTGATAGTGAATCATGGAATAAATCACTAGTTTGCCAAATGCCCATTCCACTCTGCACTGTGCTGAGGTACGGTCTTGATCGAGTACTGAAACCCAACACCCCACATTATTGGCAAAAAACTGAATTACAGGAAAGCAAAATCGATTATCTGTTATGCAATCGAAATAATCCTCGGTTTGATATATTGATAAATAAATAATTATAATTATCGGTTTGATATTGGATAGATAGATAGACAGACAAACATACACACAGACAGATAGACAGACACACAGACAGACAAAGTAAGATTTGGAAGCCATTTAACTGACGTTGCATTTTTGTTACAGCATTAAGCAGCATTTGATCTTCTAATATTTACCTAACATAAAGAAAAAGTTTGTTTTGCTTAACGACACCACCAGAACACATTGATTTATTAATCATCGGCTTCTGGATGTCAAATATTTGGTAATTTTGACATATAGTCTTAGACAGGAAACCCTCTACATTTTTTCATTAGTAGCAAGGGATCTTTTATATGCACCATCTCACAGACAGGATAACACATACCACGGCCTTTGATATACCAGTCGTGGTGCACTGGATGGAACAAGAAATACCCCAATGGACCCACCGAAAGCGATCGATCCCAGACCGACCGCAGACCAGGCGTGTACTTTACCACTGAGCTACGTCCGGCCCCTAGTAACTATGATGAAACCCACCGCGCATCAAGCGAGCGCTTTACTAGTGGGCTACGCCCCGCCCTCTAAAACAAAGAAATGCTTGGACACAAAAGTGAGCACAGTAGAATTATTTTGAAAGTCAGACATTACTTTGACATTTAACGTCGGTCACCATGGAATTGCCCAGTCGATACGTCAATAAATCGCATGTGAATCTGCGATGGACAATTCTACGCCACGCACCCACGGGTGGCCAGTTTTCCTAACGAGCATATCTTGTATGCATGCCTTTCCCAATGGTGTGTCATTTTGGCATTATTTCCAAGAAGTGCTCCAATTACACCAGCTGGCTTGTCGTCAGTACTATCGATTTTGTAATAACCAAGGTGTCTCGACGGAAATTAAATCACGAAAGAAATTCAGCCGAAAACGTCACACATTTTAAAATGTGTTCAGTTTCCGTCACTGTAAAAGTGAAAAGGTTAAATAAAGAAACTGTTTCTATGGCCATTAATGATCCTTGGTGCCATCACGAATCTAATTCAATTTAGAGGTTGCATAATGCAATAGTAAGTAATTGGTGGAGGTAGTAATAATGTAATAGTTTGTTTTGTTTAACGACACCACTAGAACACATTGATTTATTATTCATCGGCTATTGGATGTCAAACATATGGTCATTTTGACACAGTCATAGAGAGGAAACCCGCTACATTTTCCCATTAGTAGCAAGGGATCTTTTATATGCACCATCTCGCAGGCATGATAGCACATACCACCGCCTTTGATATACCAGTTGTGGTGCACTGGCTGAAACGAGAAATAGCTCAATGGGACCACCGACGGGGATCGATCATAGACAGCTTAATAACTATTGTAGTGTAAAGGTCCGACGTTTCGAGTTAATCGTCACGGACACACTTTGCAATAATGTACACGGTTACCATAAGCTATATGGCACATGCCGCAATGTTTGGTCTTAACGCCTGTTAGAACACTGGCTCTGTCTACAGCAATCAGTGTCCACAGGCCGTAACCCGTACAAGTGCAGAATTCAGCATCACCAATGGTATGAAACATTGGAGAGTCGAAGCTAAATGGCGACATTTTGTAATGCCAGCTGTCAAGAGAAAGACTGGATGCCCTTTGTAAAGGTGAGACACACGAGGATGTCGTCTCAATTATCTTGTACAGGGAGAGAGCAGCTGCGCAAGTGACTTCCGTAATACTGTCTAACGTCCAGTAACTAATGATGTGACCTTTTCTTTCTTAGGAAAGGTGTCGTAGAATTTATATATACGTACTGGATATTCTGGTCAGTAACGTATTTGGAGCACAACATGTTTTTTAATTACCATCGTCGTCATCTTCGTCGCCGCCGCCTCCGCCATCACTACCACCACAAAACCACCACCACCACCACCACCACCACCATCATCATCATCATCATCATCATCATCATCATCACATTCATCATCATCATCATCATCACATTCATCATGATTATCATCATCACCACCATCACCACTATCACCATGATCATCATCGTCACATCCATCAACATCATCATCATCTTCTTCTTCTCTTTCTTCATCACCATGAGGTGGCAGTATTTATATCCGTGGTGTTTACGTCAATTGATACGCTGCAGGTAGGGGTTTTAGCCATATATGTTAGTATTGTCGTCTATAGGATTTGATTTGATAGTATACAGCCTACAAACACGGTAAACAAGAAAATGTATTTAATATGTACGTTTAGCCGTTAAAAAAGTTATGTTATTGGGGAACATCTTACAATGACTGCACACTCATGACAGTTCTTTTGAAATGTTCACATTTGTTGAAATATTACTGATTTCGACCAATATTCCCCACATGGGCGTCATTCCGGTGGGGGGGGGGGGGGGGTGTTAGTGTGTGTGTGTGTGTGTGTGTGTGTGTGTGTGTTTTGTGTGTGTGTGTGTGTGTGTGTGTGTACATAAACTTTGCTGTTATTGTTGGTGGTGGTGGTGTTGTTGTTGGTTTTGCTAAACGAAAAAGTGGGGGTGGGGGACATTTATATAGATTGTCTCACGGCGTTGAAAAGTGAGGGGGACGTGTCCCCCCTGTACCCCACCGATCGACGTCCATGATTCCCCAATTGAAATGGTGCAAAAGTGCTATAGGATGACTGAAGTGGCAACTATCGTACTACCAGCTATTGTTTTTGAATCATTGATCCTGACTATCTCCTGGGTAACAATTACCTAGAATACCTGCGGAGGAATATGGACAAATGACGTCATCAATATGACAGCCTTATTTTTGATATTTTTGCATCTAGTTGCGATAGTAAAAAACTGTATTAAGTTTAGTAGGGCTGAACGCAGCCCAGAACAACCGGGAACAAACAGGACGTACAGTATCGGCATAGTCACATCCTCTCCCCCCCCCCCCCCCCCCCCCCCCCACACACACATACTCACGTTATACATTGACATGTCTTACAATTCTTACAGGACGTACTGGGGATGGGAGTTTGTTTAGGTGCTCCTCCCAATATAAAACTGACTATTCTAAGCCCAATAACTGTTACCTTTTAACCAGACAACAGTAACTTTAATTTAACTTTAAAGTCAAAGACCCTAGTTTTTGAAGATTACCGAGTATATTTCACTATTTGAGCTGTTTTTGATCGTTCAAATTAGAAATTAGATTATTCATTTCCGAACATCCGTTTCTGGACATGCTATTTTTTGTAATACCACGAAATTAATGTTTCGTAATTCCAAACACGCACGTACCTTTATTAATGAACTATTGGTTAACGGTTTTTTTGTTTGTTTAACGACACCACTAGAGCACATTGATTTATACTGTGACTTATAGGAGTACGTATATATCAGCCTTTAAGCATGCTGTAAGCCAAAGTATAGTCAACAGCTGAACATCGTTAAGTTGAAATCAATTTGAACTTGATAACAATAAGCTGGGCTCATGGCGGGTGACGCAAGTGGGACAGGATACGCTCAACTTTTAAAAACACCTGATATCATCACTGCGTTGACAGTGATTCGTTAACGCATGCCGTCACAACTGTCTATATATTTCATGAAGACCATCCCTAAGTTCAGCCAGCGAAAGTTTCGCTAACGTTCGCGAACTATTTGATTAGTTCCCGACGTGGCCATTTGGTTTAACGTGAAGTGCATAAACCAGTCTAGCGGACGTTTTTCTGCTCGGTCTGGCTGAATGCAAACCTTATATTATCACAGCTTTGAAGTGATTCGTTAATGCATTTCGTCACAATTGTCAATATATATATATATATATATTTATTTATTTAACCACGATATCCTGTCTTGAGCAGGTTTATATGTACTGAACCAGTCATGTTTGGTAATGGCAGTCTTCCTGCTAGCGGATCGGGGAGGATTTTGAAGCCCAAAATGTCCCAATTACCCAAGACGTCCCAAATGTGACATCTTGGACCGAGCGCCGGCTCAAGATGTCCCAATTCTAAAAATTATGTAACAAAGCGGCCCAAAATGTCCCAACTGATAACTAGTGTGTTGAAGTTTATTTTGTTTAACGACACCACTAGAGCTATTTTTACTAGAAAGGGATCTTTTATATGCACCATCCCACAGACAGGATAGCACATACCAGTCGTGATGTGTGTGCGCGCGCGTATGCGCGTGCGTATGTGTGTACTGAATTGGTTAACTTGAATTCAGAAGTTAGAGGGCGATCACCCTATAAACGAAACGTAAATGCAATTTATTCTGTCTGACCCCATCACCTTTTAAAAATAGAATCCGCATGGTTTTTCAATATGCATTTCTTGTTCTTTTTTTCTAATTTGTTATGGTTTGCTTTTTAGTTTTATTATTGGAGTTTTGGAAGGGTAATCCGATAGTTTTCAGTTCATTTGGTTTTTTTACAAAACTAACTTCAGATATTAGAAACAGTGTTTTTAGGAATACACAACATTTTATTTCTTCGAAATATTTCTTCTATGACTACAAAATTCCTGTTAATTATAATGCACGTACAACCACCACACCACACAGTACAACACACAATACAACACAACACAATACAATTCAATACAATACAATACATGTATATATATATATATATATATATATATATATATATATTGCAAATTAGATGTAAATTAATCAGATCACAACACCACAAATGCAAATAAACGCGCTACGGCGACACTACAGAATTGACGTATGCATTCATAATCATAAAAAAACGCTTAACAGAGCAACTTTATATTAAAAGCTGTCCAGCGTTCTGAAAAAAATATCGGGTACTAGTTTGTTTCAATGTAAGGTTATTCGTTTTGACAACACAAGACACCATATTGATACACCATTTGAATATCGAGTAATGTCCGACTGGAATTAAAGTTGCGTATGCAGTTTACAAAGAAAGAGAGAGAGAGAGAGAGAGAGAGAGAAAGAGAGAGAGAGAGAGAGAGAGAGAGAGAGAGAGAGAGAGAGAGAGAGAGAGAGAGAGAGAGAGAGAGAGAGAGAGAGCAAAATGAGGAAGGGAGAAATCACACAATTATGCATTGACAAAAAATATGGTTTTCAAAGAACCGGGACATCATCATGTGGGCTGAGTAGTGGGACATACGCTGACTAAGGTAAGTACGACGATTAAATATAAGTGAAAGTCAACATTAATTTAGCACCAAAACTGGGAAATGTCCAAATAAGCACACACAAACACATTTACATAACTAGATACACATACAGGCACCCATGAACAAACACAAACAAGCATGCATGCATCCAGCATCTATCCATCTATCCATTCATCCATCCGAAGCAGGATGTAGCTGCTAATGGAAATGTTTGACAAGTTTCCTCTCAAAACTTCATGTCAGAATGACCAGTTGTTTGACATCCAATAGCAGATGATTAATTAATTAATGTGGTCTAGAGGTGTCGTTAAACAAACAAAAACAACCCAATGTGAACGCTTTAAGCAAATGTAACAAAGTATATGGCATCTCTTGGGCAAAAATGTCCCATTTGGGACATCTTGGGCATTTGGGACATATGGTTCTGGGGAGTGGAAATCCACGTGTATGTTTGAACAAAGCGAAAGAAAGAAGTGTTTTATTTACCGACTCACTCAACATATTTTACTTACGATAATATGGCGTCTGGCATATAGGTAAGGACCACAGAAATAATTAGAGAGGAAACCCGATGGTGCATTTCTATATGCTACTCTCTTTTTTATTCATTAACAGCTAGGGATCTTTTATATGCGTCATCCCACAGACACAATAGTAAATAACACAGGCTTTGTTACACCAGTGGTGTAACGAGAAATAGCCTAATAGGCCCTGAGGCGGGGATCAATCCTAGACTGAACGCACGTCAGGTGAGCGCAATACCACTTCTTGGTAACAGTTACAGTCACAATCACGGCCTTATCAAAACATCCCTTTGATTGTTTTGTGAAGAGATAAGATAATGCATTTTTTCTCACCAACAACTTTTCACATAGAATCCCAGATTAGGTTTTTGAAATTACTGTCACCTCATACAAATGCCATGAACAACATCGTGGTGTAAATGCATCGTCAATGATATGTGCACTCAGTCTGTATAGTATATTTCTACTATTAGTCTGTATCAAACATGAGTAATTTTCGCTTAAAATAACGCATATCATTGTTTATTTACACTGAAAACCAGTTAAAATGCAGCTAAAAACTGTATAACAAAATTATATATGCCCTCGGTAAAAATGAGCAATAATATTGATGACATTACAAATTAAAATTACAATCTATTACAATCTATTTGAGAGGGATGGCCTAGTCACAACTCTCTTTTTTTTCGCCACATCACCTTTTATATTTTCCTTTAGCCCATAAAGCGACTCATAGTGTGCCCCCTCCCCCGCCCCCGCAGTGGCTATACCCCAAAATAAAATCCTGGCTAAAGATTTTCGAATCAATCTTAGCGCTACGATAGATATCGTAAAATCGCCGTAAGCTATGACGTAACTATGACACACGCCGTAACCTACGATGGTTTTACGATATTGTAGCCCTGAGATAGTTTCGAAAATCTGGGCTCTAGGCTACGCCAGTGGTATACCGGAAACTAAGTATACCGGAAACTAATTTCAATATACAATTTTATACAAAATTCGTTTCAAGACAAAAATAAAAAACCGTGATGATATAGCCATAAAATCTATTTGTACTAATATACAATCAAAGGTTTATTACTGCACTTTCCCCCCTGTTTTTTCAATGTTGAAATAGACCAACAAGTTCGCCTATTGCATAAATAGTCTCGACCGATATTTTTAGAACTTGTATGCTCCCAAATAACGTTATAAAAGGCGAAGTGTAATTGGTCGATATTTAAATTGTTATTTATAGATGAAATGTCACCTGGTCATGGGAGTCCACGCAATGCTGTTAGATCTACTGGTGAGACCAGTAGAGCTAATTTTAATCAGATTGAAACAAACGTGTCGAGTCCGGTCACGTAACATGTGATAAACTGCTAATAACCGTTTATAACGTTTATTATTTTGCTTTAAACGAGTACTATAATCTGGTAATGCAAAACAGTTGTTGCAGGATAAAATTAATATGTTGGTTATCTGAACTTTCCTTAGCTTTTACATTTTAATGTTTTTATTTGTATAAAGAAAACAAAAACAAGAAAAAAAGAAAAAACCCATACTGAATCCAAAAAAAAGAAAAAAAAGAGAACAAAAAGTACTACGCTTTAAAGCTTTTGGATTGAGTAGGCTTACTCGTTGAAAACCACAATCCGTGTACACACACAACTGGATTGTTCTTTTATTTATTTTTTTCTTCGCCTCTAGTGGCTTATCTTTTATGCAGTGTCATCGGCAGCCCTGTATTACACGCAGGTAAATAAACATTTCACCCACAGCTAGAGGGTGAAGACATTAAAGAATTAACAATGAGTGGTCTAACAATACTCGGGATAAGTCGTGCGCACCTGTAAATCAAGTGTGCCAGAATTATCTACAATGCACTTGGCTATGCCCACTTAACAACGAACCTGACAACGTAGGGCCGTATCTAGTATGGATAGGGAGGAAAAAAGGGGGGGGGGAGGGGAGAGGGAGGAGGTAACTGCCCCTCCAAAAAATTAAAAAGAAAAGAATATACCATTGTAGTTTAGACGTCTTTCTGTTGAAATAAAGAGGGTAATATTATTTTCCACCGATCTTTTGTAACTGCAAACTGGCGCGGATCCAGAATTATACAAAGGGGTGGGTGGGTGTAACATTAATGCAGAGTAGTTCGGAGACGTTAATAATGAAGACTGCTCACTCAATACAAAGACAAAATTAATTATTTGACCCCCCCAAAAATCGACTTCTTGGGCCTCTGACTAAAAATCCGCACCTAACACCCCTATTAGTTCAGACTTAAATACGCCCCTGTAACGTGAGTGAAACCGAGCAGAAAAAAGTTATCTATTGTTATATTAAAATAAATAATACGTCTAAGAAAAAACCTGAAAAGAAAACCATTGTCCGTCCCGGTAGACACTGCTGTTTGGTTGGGGTCCATTTCTCTCTCTTTCTCTCTCTAAGTTATTTATTTACTGTTTTGTATTCATGACCCGTGTACAAATGTCGGCGATCCGCTTAACGCCGTGGTTGCTAGGGCGCTAACAGCCAACTCCGCATGAATGGACGTCGATAAGCCGTCCTGATCACTGTGGCCGCATGTACAATCTCACAGCTGATAGAAATACTAAAAAAAGAAAGAAGAAAAAAGACACTACTGTGGATTTTAACCAAGTTAACCGCTACTACAGAGGAAGGTATTGTTTTATGCGCGCAGTGTGTCAAGAATGACAGATTCTTCGTGGACTCTCTGGATATTACATTTGTAACGGGAGGGGGGTTGTGACTGAAGATGTCCACTTTGGGGGAATCCGGGAGCACGAGTCTACAGCGGCCATACACGGTGACGTCGTTCCAACACAAACTGGACATATTCGAGGGGCTGATCAGAGAAATAACGTACCAGGACTCCCAAGCTACCCCCGAGGAACGCCGGCAGTGGATAACAGGTACCACAGTTTTTTAGTGTAGGGTGGGTGAAACAAATCAGGATGGTTTATGAAACGAATGAGGCGTGTAAAGTGAAACACAAGTACAGAACCTTCCCCCCCCCCCCCCCCCCCCCCCATACACAGAACAGTTTACACCCTGATAATAATGTCCACTATAGACAGTGAAATGTCCACTATAAACGAAAGGGACAAGAAAAGTATGAACAAATGTACAGAACAGTGGCGGATCTAGAAAATCCACCTCGGGGGGGGGGGGGGGGGGGGGGGGAGAGCAGTGACATGAGGTGGAATGCCAAGGGATCTTTGGGGAAAGTTTGCAAGGGGATCGTAAAAAATGAAAATTAATATATAATAAAATTATAACTATCGCAAAATTTAGGGGGGGGGGCGGCCCCCCTAGATAACAGCGAAGGTCCTACCCCATCTCTGACCTGTACAATCCTAAGGGCTTAGAACAATTCTAAAAGGAAGGAAGGGTCGAATTTAAATGTTAAAATGTAAGATCAATGGAATATATACTTAAGAAAATCTTCGGTTATAAAATTATATTTATATGAGCAGCGTATCCTCTCCCCCCCCCCCCCTCCCCCACTATAAATACACGGTTTTAAAATGTTAAAAACCTAATGTAAAATGTCCTTTACTCCAACTAAGAACATCTACGGTTAAAATATACATAAAATAAAATTAAAAACCCACATTATCCTCATTATTTTAAATAGCTTACAGGCTTCAGGAATCAATAATAAGTTTTTATTTTATTTATGTCTCCCCATTCCAGCGCAAAATGTTCTTTCTTTAGCAGACTTTATCCGGGTTCTATGTCTTACGGCTTTACGATATCAAAAATCAGCGATAAAATTCCTATGTTTGAGTGTACCGAAGTTACCTATTTAATACCCTCTGTGATATGTTGTAACCTACACTCTCAATTACTGGGGCAGTGTTGAAACTATATGTAAATATCTTTCTTAGCGAAATTATTATAGTTATTTAGTTATTTGTATAACAACCCACTTTTCATTACACATGTCGGCACATACCAAATGTAATGCACATAACCTTTGATATAATCGTCCCATTGGGACATCAAAGGCCGTGGTATGTGTTATCATGTCTGTAGCGGATATCCTTTCTAAGACTATATGTCAAAATTACCAAATGTCAGAAATCCAATAGCCGATGATTAATACATCAATGTGCTCTAGTGATGTCGTGAAACAAAACACACTTTGATATATTCATCTTCGGAGCTCTGAATATAACAGAAGGAAGCCCAACACAATACTATAAGGATCGAGTTAAACATGTTTGCTTTAGGAATAACACTTATGTGCTAAACGAAAGTGCTGGAGTGATTTGGAAATTAATCTTTACTGACACGTTTTGGTCATTTCTTTTGATCGTGGTTCACCCAGATCTACCACTCCTTTGCTTTCCAAATACAAACAGCTTTTCTAATTCTACACACTGAAGTAGCTGCACTACAATCAGTTTAGTATGCTAGGATTTTGGCTGAATCCATAAGCATAACACAAATATAACAAATAAACACCTTACCCCGTCCCCCAGGAAGATCTACACACGATAGATAACAAAGACAACTTACAAAGGCACAGTTGTGTATCCAAGCATTAAACAGCTCAGCAGAGTATAATTATACATATATGCGTGTGCGTTTAACACGGTTAATGAAGTTTACAAAGTGTCTTTAACCGTGTGAAATACATATAAAAGACACAAACACGTTTTGTCGTACAAAGGTTTCGCTCTTTTTGAGACAAAGAAGAGGCAAACAAATTACCTAAAGGACGGACGGAGTAACGGACGAAGGGACGGGTGGATGAACGAACGAACGAACGAATAATTACTTATTAACGACTCCAAAACATGAATGAATCTATCGATGTCGGTTTTGGGTGTCGTCACAACTGTCTATGCATATAACCGCGAAGTCCTATCTTGATCAGGTTTAAATGTATGGTCCCAGTCATGTTTGGTAGTGGCAGTCTTCCTGCTAGCGGATCAGGGAGGATGTATGGTTCTGGGTGGCAATCCACGTGTATGTTTGGACAAAGTGTATTTTAACGACATACAATTTACAGTTTAATTACGATTATATAGAGTCGAGTATGTGGCTAAGGACTACAGAGATAATTATTAGAGAGGAATCCCACTGACGTATTTCCATGTGCTACTATTTTTGATTGATTAGCAGCAACGGCTCTTTTATATGCAGCATACCACAAACAGAATAGTACATAACAGTGCACCGCGACTGGTATATGAAAGGCCGTGGTATGTGTTATCCTGTCTGTGGGATGGTGCATATAAAAGATCCTTACTGCTAATCGAAAAGAGTAGCCGATGAAGTGGCGACAGCGGATTTCCTCTCTCAATACTTGTGTCGTCCTTAACCGTATATATCCAACGCCATATAACCGTAAATAAAATGTGTTGAGTGCGTCGTTAAATAAAACATTTCCTTCCTTCTAGTATCTAAGTGCATGAGTGTCTTTATATTTAAAATATACTTATGTTCAATCTCTTTCGTTGTGTGGTCATTAACTTCGAGTTCTTTATTGCTTTGCCGGTTTTTTTTTTTTACTTATCAGCATAATGCAAATACAGTAGGGCCAGATCCAGAAAATATTTTGCAGATGGGGGGGGGGGGGACTAACGAGAAAATGGCACATAGACCAATTCATCAAAATGACACCCCCCAAAAATCTTAAAAGATGAAAATAAAAGACTTAAATATTGGTGTGGTTTTTTTGGAGGGGATTTAAAACTTATTAATGACAAATCTGAATTAATACAGTGTTGCAAAAAAACAAAAACAAAATATATTCACTGTTTAAGTGCATGCTACTGTCAGCTTAGTTCGTTTAAAACTTCAGATCATTGTTAAGCAAAAACATCAAGTACAGTAGTACGTTATATAATATTATTTTCCAAAGTTAGTTTTGGTAAATAGATAGATAGACAGACAGACAGACAGACAGACAGACAGACAGATAGGTAGATATAGTATTGGTATAAAGGGTTGATACTGGCATTAGCTACTGGGAATTTCCATATTAGCTCAGCCGGCAGAGTCCGCGGTTCGAATCCCCTCAATGAACGTTGATTCATCTGGTACACATATATAGATTATGGATGCATGCATGGATGGATTGATGAGTGAATGTATTAATGGATAGATACAGAGATGGATGGATAAACAGTTGTTAGCTTAACAACATCCGGGCGTCTATAGCATGTTTTTACCAACACAAAAATAAAAATAAGAAGAAGAAGAAGAAACACAAAAAGGTAATAAAAAAATAAAAAATAAAAATAAAAATAAAAAGAACAAACAAACAAACAAACAAACAAATAAATAAATAAATAGATTCTAATAGACCAAATCAATTCCTACTGCCGATAATGTTAACGTTTACTAATAAAACTGATATAAGTAGCGTTTCAACACACCCAGGAAGTACAGCAATAGAAAGTGTGGCACCTCACACCTAATCTACCTGCTAGAAAATGGGGGGTGGGGGGGGGGGGGGGGGGGGGGGGGGGGTGGGGGGGGGGGGGTGGGTGACGTATCATTTAAGAGATTTAATTAATGTTTTTAATAGCAACCGTCATTTTTGCTGAAAATTGCAGTTCCATTTTTGGGGGTACCCCGCATTAGTTTCAACCTCTGGTATATACTGCATACCAACTGTATAACAAATAAAAGTGTATTTATTTATTGTCAATGGATAATAGTATTTGCACAAATAATCAGTGTCACATATTACTACCAATTACACCCACAGCTGCTTTTACTCCGTAAATATTTCTCGGTGCACATCGAACTTTGACACGGAACTCTCTTCTTTGGTACTATGCAACCATAAAGGGCTAGGATTTCTGTCTAGACATCTGCGGAGTTAGAATATGTGAGTTGATCATATTAATTTTTGGTGGACATAATACCGACGTGCTAAAACCCGACACCACGCAGTGCTCGCGAGAGGCGAAACTTGAATTACAGGAAAGCCAAATCGATTATCTGTTATGCAATCGAAATAACCCTCGGTTTGATATTGGACTCTCATCGAACGTGTACCACGACACCGCTGATTCAACCAAGGGTTAACAGTTGGAGGCTATACGTCATCGATGTAACTGTCAGGGATGGCTGATTAAATTGACATTTACATTAAACGCGTCTTAATTATTACCTTTACTCAAATATCAACATACTCACGTGTGCAATATTTTATATGTCATTAAGAGGGAAAGAGGAAAGGAGAGAGGGGAAAAAAAACCTATCTCCTTTTTCATCACCAGTCATCAAATTATATTATTAGCAAGGTGATTTAGTTATTAACATTTAATACGTAGTCAACTTTAGATTGTATTAAATTCCATTCGAGTTAGGTTCATGTACCCCCCCCCCCCCAAAAAAAAAAAAAAAAAAAAAAAAAAAAAAAAAAAAAAAAAAAAAAAAAAAAAAAAAAAAAAAAAAAAAAAAAAAAATAATAATAAAAAAAAAAAAAAAAAAAAAAATCGACTACATGTTATTTACAGCCGTTGCTGACACGCGTCAGAGACACATGATTGTCAGGTTAACTATACGTCACAGACCGGTCTACAGGCTGGTAGGTACTGGGTTCGGATCCCAGTCGAGGCATGGAATTTTTAATCCAGATACCGACTCCAAACCCTGAGTGAGTGCTCCGTAAGGCTCAATGGGTAGGTGTAAACCACTTGCACCGACCAGTGATCCATAACTGGTTAAACAAAGGCTATGGTTTGTGCTATCCTGCCTGTGGGAAGCGCAAATAAAAGATCCCTTGCTGCCTGTCGTAAAAGAGTAGCCTATGTGGCGACAGCGGGTTTCCTCTAAAACAATCTGTGTGGTCCTTAACCATATGTCTGACGCCATATAACCGTAAATAAAATGTGTTGAGTGCGTCGTTAAATAAAACACTTCTTTCTATACGTCACAGTGTAATCTATTTCCATCGTGTAGATTTTCATTGGATGTATGACACTGGTGACCTAGTATTTCACCTATGAGCAGCCAGTCGTATGTCTTAAAATTGTTAACACAGGTGCATGTGTAAACAACTATGTGTTATAAAAAATAACGCATGGTGTTCTCATCAACAGGTTTGTAAGAAAATGTTTTAATCCGATGGATCTAGGTGGGTTGTTTTTACCAGAAGCACATTGGATCTGCCAGATTTCTTTCGCTGTCCACCTCAACATCCCAGTCCTTGTCTCTCCAACCGCAACATGTGCTTGTCACTTGTGGTTATCTGTGCCACACACCTGCCATATCCCATCAGTTGTTAGGGGAGTGTTCAGTAGTTACTTCTGGCATTGTTAAGAGGCACTTGTAACCACCTACTATGCACCCTTACTACCGGCGGTCGTTAGTTAGTGCCGTGGGTCAGACCAGCTTGACTTGCCAGACGTGACAGTTTAAGCCAAACGCTGTAATTTAACGTTAAAAATACAGTGATAGCTGAACATAGTTTACACTGTCTAATAACTAGCGTCCTCGACTTTAAACTGTATTAAGAATATTAATATTAACACTACTTGCGTTCACTACACAGGTTGATTTGAATTTTAAAAAATATAATTATTTGTTTTAGGGTGTCGTTTAATTCATATACACAAAACTGCCCTTGGAGATAATCAAGATAACTACATTACACTCCATAACAATAGTCCACGTATTTCAATTGTTCAACTGTTAGCGACCTGATCGGTTGTAATAAACATTACGTAAACTACACAGGACTTGTCTGTTTCATATGTAAATTAGTGCTATGACATGCGTTTATTTTGATTATCTCAAACTTGGCAAGTCCACAAACTATAGGTGCACCCTGCAGAGACCGCGAATACAATACAAATATGTTTTCAATATAATTTTTATACAAAAATGTCTACGTAATATGCAGTAAATTTGATCCCAACTCTAATGTAGGCCTCATTGTTGTGTTTCAGAAAACCTTCGCTTTGACCAGTTCTGTGAGAAAATCCGTGACATATTCGGACCAGACGTCAAGAACCATGATCTTAAAGCCATATATCGAAAAATATCCACTAACCCGGATGCTAAAGTCGACTGGAGTGAGGTAAAACGATGTTGTATATATCCAAAGTAGTGCTTCACCTTTGACCTTTAAGCTATATGAAAACTGCAAAATCACATGGACCTCGTCGGCTTTGCAGTTAAGCCATCGGGTTAAAGACAAGATTTGGATTCGTATCCCAGTACTGACTCCAAACAATGTGACATGACGTAGCTCAACTGTGAGACTCAGCGCTCTCGCCTGCCTCTCTCTCTCTCTCTCTCTCTCTCTCTCTCTCTCTCTCTCTCTCTCTCTCTCTCTCTCTCTCTCTTCTTAACTACTATCGGTCTAAGATCGATCGCCGTCAGTGGGCCCATGTGGCTATTTCTCGTCCCAGCCAGTGCACCACGACTGGTATATCAAAGGCTGTGGTATGTGCTATCCTGTCTGTGGGACGGTGCATATAAAAGTTCACTTGCTACTAGTGGAAAAATGTATCGAGTTTCCTTTCCAAGATTATATGTCAAAATTACTAGTAGACGATAATTAACAAATCAATGTGCTCTAGTGGTGTCGTTTATAAACAAAACAAACTCTAACTTTAGAATAAGCAATACATATGAATTGTCTGATACATCATGGTCTTAGCTTTGTAGCCATGGCATGTTTCAACATTGCCTTGTCCCTGTCCATAATCGTATCAGTATTGAAGAGGCAGTGCCATGTTAGAGGGCATTAACGCAATATTAACATGAACTAATGGGATGCTCACACTTTAATGATGCACTTTAATGCAAAATAATGTGATGACAACATTATCAATCGGTTGACATGCGTTCATATGAATATTTTAATACAAAATAGAATAACTAATTCATACAATATTCATACAGAGGCTATATTTATATATTGTTTTACCACTTACAGCTGTTTGGGTACTTCCAATCAGGAGCGGATGAAGAGGAGATAACTGTCGGTGAAGAGATCAGCGTCTTCATGGTTGCTAAGCGACGACGTGTCGGAGAAGCGGCCGGTAAATTTCTGACATATTTATACACCACGCTGTTCAGTTTATGACACATTCCCTATTATGTACTTTCTCTATGAACACTTTCTATTGATCGAGATAGGCTAATATCATTAATATTTATCCATTAATATTTATCCAGAGATCATCTGTTAGAAGTTAACTATTTTATTTATACTGACATAGCCGGTTACAGGCACGACTCTAGCCCCCACCCCCACCTCCCAATAATTCTGAATCAAAATTATTACTGGTAGTAAATTTTAAGGCATATATGAATTTTACTTGTAGAACACCCTAGAAACTTTGCTTTGCGCAATCGATCTCAGTCAGCCCCCCCACCCACCCCCAATGTCTACTTGCTTCCGCCGTCCCTGAGTTACATGCCTGATGCTAGCCAGATTCTATAATTTTGACCCGGGATTTACACATTTCATTTTCAGAATCTAATTTGTTTCCCCATGTGAAATTAAAGCAACGAAATATTTGTTTAACAACACATCTGCGCATTTCAAATTACGCCTATTTAGCGTCTAAGATATGGATAAAGAAAGAAAACGCAAAATTCAGCACAGTACATACCATGGACATTGATTTACCGGTCAGAAGGCACTAGAAGGAAAAAAACCCCAAAACAAAACACACCCCCCCAAAAAAACCCCCAAACAAAACAACAACAACAACAACAACAACAACAAAAAACCACACAGAAAAAGAAAGAACAAGAAAAACAGATCAAGAAAAAACACAATCAATAGATGATGGTCAAACCTATACGACATTTTATTAAGCTGCACCACGCCCGCATATAAGCACGAACACATATTGCATAATGCTGTTACACGTAACCAACTGTAGACGGAAAGTCCTCATTATAACACTAATTACCAATGATTAGATGGAGTATTGGGTAGCTAGTTACAGCCGTGACATTTCGATTACGTGAAACGTGTTATATTATTGAAAGCATGTTACCTCTTTAGGGCCTTATAGCACCCAATCAAATCCCATAGAAGGCAATAGTAACATCTGTGGCTAAAACTCCTACATCCAGCGTACCAATCAGCATATACACCATGAATATAAACACTACCACCAATCACCCTTGTAGTAAATCAGAAAACATTGGGGCTTAAGCTGCTCATTTCAGACATAGTGGGTAGCGTTTATGATTATTATAGTTTCGCACAAAACGTGTCATGCTATTTTTAGTAGGATTCCACACATGTTTCAAGCACAATGATTGTTGTTATCTTGACACTATTTCAAATTAAATTTTAGAAATTTACTGGTCAGATGAACCAACATTGTAAGATGTATCACCAATGTCAGGAGTTGTGGTATTAACTGCTCTATCAAAAGTTAGGTTCATCTCGAACTTTGACCCAGCCGGATGTTATTTGCTTTAGTACTACCTATAAGAACAACTTGTCATGCCTTTTTTCTATTTATTTTAACGCAGTATTTATTGCTTTAGTACTACCTATAAGAACAACTTGTCATGCCTTTTTTCCATTTATTTCACTCAGTAACGCAATCAAGTATAAATAACATAACCAATAATGACACACACAGCCTCTGAAGGCCGACTGAAAAAAGAAAGAAAAAAAAGTTAGGTGTTACAAAAACGTCGGGGTTGATGGTTTCTGAGATTGCAGATTTTTTTCTCTCACTAATTTAAATCATCTGAGACCACCCACATACGCAAATACCACACACACATGGCGTCTCTCTGTTACCAAGTGGGCGGGACGTAGCCCGGTGATAAAGCGCTCTCTTGATGCGCGGTCGGTCTGAGATCGTTCCCCGTCGATGTCCCATTGGACTAGTCCTTGTTGCAGCCAGTGCACCACGACTGGTGTATCAAAGGCCGTGGTATATGTTATCCGGTCTGTGGAATGGGACATATAAAAGATCCCTTGCTACTAATGGAAAAATGTAGCGGGTTTCCTCTCTAAGAGTATATGTCAAAATTACCAAAATGTTTGACATACAGTAGCCGATGATTAATAAATCAATGTGCTCTAGTGGTGTCGTTAAACAAAACAAACTTCTTCGTCTTCTCTGTTACCAACGTACGTTGTACATTAAAGTAACAGATCCTAGTTGTTTAAAGACTACGGAGTGTTTTGCACTTTTGGATCGTTTTAGATAATTAAAATCAGACATTACTTGCATTTTACTGTTTAGATTATCCGTTTCTGCAAATTCAAAGTGTTTCTGGTCATCCTGGTGATTAAATATCAAGAAATAGATTTTTAATATTTAAAACGCACGTACTGTTATGGAGACGAGCTCTAGCCTATTTTAGAGGGTATTTGCCCATTTCAAAGTCACAGACTAACTTTTTACTCTATTTTAACTTTATCCAGATGAGTTAACCAAACGTAACTTCCAGTCGAAACTAGGGTCTGCGACTTTTAACAGTTGCAAAGCAGTCAATATATTTACATAAATAAGGTTGCATGAACTGCAGACGTGTCTGATACTGGTGTTGACTACTGGCATGGACACGGTTCTGTTAGGTTAGTAATTGTTGTTGATTTCATTTCATTTCAACATATTTTCGTGCTTATATCCAATTAAGGTTCAAGCACGCTGTCCTGGGCACACATCTTAGCTATCTGGGCTGTCTATTCTAGACATTCGGTTAGTTGTTAATTGTTAGTGGTTAGTGAGAGAGAAGAGGGTGTAGTGGTCTTACACCTACCCATCGGGTCCTTAAAACTCGCTCTAGGTGGGAGCCGGTACCTGGCTGCGAACCCTGTACCTATCAGCCTTATGTCCGATGGCTTAACCACGACGCCACCGAGGCCGGTCTAATTACTGTTGAAAGCCCGTGCGAACGTGAAACCATTAAAAATTGTTGGGTGGGGGGTGGGAGTGGGGGTTAATTTAAATTATAACTGCGATTTTCTACGAATTCGGCATCTTGAGTACAACACTGCTTTATAAAATATATTAAATAGAGTTTAATATATCCTGCTTACTTGTAAGAAAATTAAGCCTAAGAAGGTGGGGGTATTAGGGTCATATTTAGCAGGAGAAGGAGAAAAGTTGTCCCTACGCCCCCGCCCCCGCCCCCCCCCCCCCCCCCGCCCCCCGCCCCCGAAAAGACTAAAAATAATGCATTGGTCCTTTAATGTAGCTTGAGAGGACTCTCCAGTATTCTACCCTGGTTAAAGGTGCTATCTCAAAGTCGCATAACGTTGTTTTGTTTTATTTAACGACACCACTAGAGCATATTGATTAATTCATCATCGACTATTGGATATCAAAAGTTGCATAATAGTAAGCTCGAGCCAAAATAATTTAATCAGTTTTGCTTTGAAATTTAAGTGTATACCTTGAATTATATGCCCTAAATTAATTATGCCCTGAATTAAATACACTAACATTTTTAATTTACTATTTTTAAAAATGTAGAATTTGAAGGATGAAGTATGGAAATGACGCGACCAGTTGAGGCGGACGCTTCGTAACGTTATCCCAGGAGAGTGTTGCCAACAAGTTTGCTGTTTTGAGCAACTCATCTGTCTCTGACAGCCTTATCTAGCCGGCGATAGTCAACTTGCAAGATTTTGTGGAGAATCCTATTTCTGAACATTTGAAAAGACAGGGAAATAGTTGAACAGAAAACGATTCTGTTTATACCGGGTCGGGACGTAACTCAGTGGCATAACGCTCGCCTGATGCGCGATCGACCTAGGATCGATCCCCATCGGTGGGCCCATTGGGCTATTTCTCGTTCCAGCCAGTGTTCCACAATACGTGTAACAAAGGCCATGGTGTGTACTATCCTGTCTGTGGGATGGTGCATATAAAAGTGTCCTTGCTGCTAATCGGAAAAGTAGCCCATATAACCGTAATTAAATGTGTTGAGTGCATCGTTAAATAAAACATTTCCTTCCTTCCTTCCTCTTTACACGCGGCGTACACGCACATTACACTTTCGATATTCCTGAATTAATTATGCAAATATCATGTGTGGAATCAATAAATGTGCAGCTATTTATCACAGATAAATGTGAACATAGCGAAAAATGTCACTTGCAACTATGACATAGCAACTTTAATGTTTGCTTCTCTCTAGTTATTTAAGTCTAGGCTTATATTTTCTGTGTTATCTCGTTCCTGTTCGTAGAAAAATCGAAGCACAAAATTATAACTTTGTCACCAACGAGAATTTATATTCAACCATGCAACCTAAGGTCATCAACACGACGCCGGTTACAACAAATTGTTGATAGAAAACAAAATTTGTTATGTTTAACGACACCACTAGAGCACGTTGATTAATTAATTATCGGCTATTGGATGTCAAACATTTGTTAATTATGACTCGTAGTCAACAGAGGAAACCCGCTACATTTATCTTAATGCAGAAAGGGATCTATTACATACACGTTCCCACAGACAAGAAGGCAAATACCACGGCCTTTGACCAGTTGTCGTGCATTGGTTGTGATGAGAAAACCCCCGAATCAGCTGAATTGATCCACCAAAGTGGTTCGATCATGCGACGCAAGCACCTCAGGCGAGCATTCAACCGACTGAGCTAAATCCCGCCCTTTGTTGATGGAAGTAGCAGTCTATTGATTTGGGAATACAGCATCACCGAGTCTTAAATCACAGCGGCGTGGTGTATGGTTGATGCACACGTCGAATGCTAAACTATAAACCATATACCTTTTATGCGCTTTATTTCGATCGCTGTATTCCAGTACGCCGGACATATTGACAAAGTAATGAGAACTTTCGCCGCAGAAGACATTAACACGACTGTTAAGAAAAAGACGCACTGTTCCGGTTGATCGATACAACCAAAGTCGAGGAATATTAAGGGCTATTTAAATATGGTCGAGGGTGGAATTCTGTTTATTTCCAAAACCCAATATTCATGAGAAGTAATGAAATAATTTGGGTTATTATCGTTTAATATTTCCAGTAGAGAGAGTACTGGACCCCCCCCCCCCCCCTCCCCCCCAACCCCCACCACCTGTTTTGATCATTTCTGGATCTGCACTGAATACTAGATTCCAATTGCAGTTCATGGATGCGGGTGGTGACAACATAGGACTTATTTTGTTTTCTGACAGGTTGAAGCGACGACACCATTCTGTTAGTCACCCCTACCCTATCATGTTGTGTTCCCCTTCTCTAATTTTCAAATTCAATCTAGTATGCCGTAAAATGTAATTATATTTATGCTTGGAAGACACGCACAGAGTGATATACAGACAGACAGACAGACAGACAGAGAGAGAGAGAGAGAGAGAGAGAGAGAGAGAGAGAGAGAGAGAGAGAGAGAGAGAGAGAGAGAGAGAGAGAGAGAGAGAGAGAGAGAGAGAGACAGACACAGACACAGAGAGAGAGAGAGAGAGAGAGAGAGAGAGAGAGAGAGAGAGAGAGAGAGAGAGAGAGAGAGAGAGAGAGAGAGAGAGAGAGAGAGAGAGAGAGAGAGAGAGAGAGAGAGAGAGAGAGAGAGAGAGAGAATATACCAAGAATCCCCCCTCCTAAGATATAATGAGAAAAATAAATACATGAACACTTAGACCAAAGTTCAGTCACTATTAAATGCAATATTGAACTGAATGCCAATAATGTGGGATTGAATGTCAGTAACGCAATTAACTTCCTGATGCTATGGATGAGTGTTTTGGTTGCAGTCACTCTTTCTTGTTAGTGTTGGTATGATCCCTTATTTCTTTCCATCAGTAAGTCCACGTAGAGGCATGTTTTAAAAACGAAGCCGGCCCCAGTGAATACGATACTAGAATCAACCAGTGTATAATATCGAATACGGTGTAATAACGAGCCCGCCCCAGTGGATGCAGTACTAGAATCAACCAGTGTGTCATATCGAATACGGTATTATAACAAGCCCGCCCCTGTGAATGCAGTACTAGAATCAACCAGTGTGTCATATCGAATACGGTATTATAACAAGCCCGTCCCTGTGAATGCAGTACTAGAATCAACCAGTGTGTCATATCGAATGCGGTATTATAACAAGCCCGCCCCTGTGAATGCAGTACTAGAATCAGCCAGTGTGTCATATCGAATACGGTATTATAACAAGCCCGCCCCTGTGAATGCAGTACTAGAATCAGCCAGTGTGTCATATCGAATACGGTATTATAACAAGCCCGCCCCTGTGAATGCAGTACAAGAATCAACCAGTATGTCATATCGAACATGGTGTGATAAACAACATCGGTCGAGTGCGTCGAACCAGCGAGTCGAGGTATCGCATGTGTATCGATTACAACTATATTGATTTCAACATGTCCGATATTGCACATTGTAGTACGTTTTATGATGATTACTATACACTATTCCTCGAGCTGTCACCGTGTATCTGTTCCGATGTGAATATGAATCAGCTTTCGTTTTTTGCATGGCAGATAACATACCAGTACCGCATTTCAATCCTGCTTTGAGATAAAACTGAATATATACAGAATAATAATTTTTAGTCAAGTAAAACTTTGTTATTGTCCATTTTTAACTCTCATAAGCAAAATATATAATATTATTTAATATATTTCATATATTTCTTAAATATCAAAATAGACCATAAGTATTTAACATGTATTTATGTCATTCAAAATGTATGTATGGTATTTATAAACGCGTGGACCTACCACATTCATAGGAAAATTATGTATTAAACATGGCGTGACATCTTAAATCCAAATATTTGAAACCTATAAGAATATCATTTATATGTCGTTTAGAAACAGGCAATCTTTAAGCTTAGCTTATGCTAAGAACAAAATGCCGACTTTTGCATGGTAAGATATACATAAATTCATGTCACACACTGACACTATCTGTAAAAACTACAATTGCAAGCGCGACAGACCACACGTTGATAACTTTATCAACAGAACATGTCATTCTAAGTATTATTTCAAAAGTCAATTCCGATAACTCCGTGTGAGTCTACCTCACGCTATTTTACAGTGATAATATTAAAAAAACACTAAAACAAACCCCACTGTTTCTCGCGTTGATGTTTCTGATTATCTAGCGACCGAATATTGCTTACCCCCACCCCATAAAACAAGAAAGAAACGAAAACCTCACAACCCTAGAAACAAATCCCACAACCCCCCAATACCCCCCAACAAAAACAAACAACAAACAAAACCTGAAACGAAAAAAATAAAAACAATAAACAACAAATAAACAAAGAAAATACCCCACCCACCCAATACAACCAGATCGAACTAAAGATATCATCAAACACCAACACCATCAACAACAATAATGAAGCAAAACAATAAAATCAAATGAAATGAAATCAAATAACTGCGGAATCACAAGGTGCACTATTTTCTTCCTTTTTCTTTTTTCTTTTTTCTTATTAATAATTACATGAACTACTGCTGTAAAGTTTGAATCTTGTTTTCATAAAATATAATTACAATGGTCACAAGCTAGACCGTCGCAAACGCTCTGCTATAGATCTACAAAGTTGAATTGGTTTCAACTTCCTTAAGCTATTGCATATCCAACACAGATCGAAGTGGAAAAAAAAAAAAAAAAATAAAAAAAAAAATAATAATTCTACATTGAACTGCGTCAATCTGCGACGGCCAGCGCCGTTTTGCAGTTTTACGGAAACCTATCTTGAAATGAGTGGATATTATCGTAAATCGCCGTTATATGGTTATTAATAGATATTTTATGTTTGTAGGTGACAGGAAGCGTCGGGATACGGTGCAATGTATCAAGTACATCCAGGGGATCGACTCCTACTTAAGTGTGTCTCAGAAGGGGGCGTTATCGATATGGACCAACAAGGTATAGATACTTAACTATATTTAATGATCTTAAGGTGCGTTCTCACCACACAACTTATATTCACAGCTTAGTATTTTATATAATATGAATAGAATTGAGTCTTATAAAATAGCCGGAATTTTTGTTGAATTCTACATGTATATCTATTTATGTATGTTGTATTTCCTATCACTAATCAAAAGTGATTGGCTTATCGCGTGTTACATATAAAAAGGAAAGTAATATTTATTTAACATCACCTCAGATCATTTTAAATTAAGTCTGTTTGGTGTCTAACATATTGTAATTTCAACATTTGGTCGACAGAGAGATAAAAAAAAAACCCCGCTGTGGCAACATCCGCTACCTCTTCCGCAAATGCAGCAAATAATCTATTATATATCCGCATTCCCACAGACAGGATAGTACATACCATCATTTTGGCATTGACCTTGACAGAGTATGATCGATCCTAAGACATCGCATATCAGGCTAGTTATCTGCCACTTAGCTATATCCCATCCCGCTCATGTTACATATGTTTACAAAAAGTCGTGTCGTGGAAGTGTAGCTTTAGTTAGTGCATTCTCTGAATACGACAAAGCGGGTACCCGAGCAGTCTATTATTGGTCTGTAAACGTATAAGAATTATACATGGCTGACAGGAAATAATCACATAACTAAGGTTTCGTTCAAGATTAGATATTCGCGGCAGTTCCATATTTGATAGGTTTATCTCAGCGGCTGTTTGGGTTTCATTATTTATTAATACACTCTTACGGTTGACTACAGAATAAAAATAATGGAATTACGTAAATAGCTGAGATATTTTTCAGCTCGCAAACAAGTGATTTGTTTTTTTTCTTATGATTATGTTCTTTCAATTTGTTGTCCATGTTTTGACGTCACTTGGGATTCAGTTTTTTTCAGATACCTTTCAAGTGTTGATGGGCATTTTTGACAAATTATTATTATTATTTTGACATCCAAGCAGTCATTGATATGTTTGTTTTGTTGTTGGTGGGTTTTTTTTTTTTTTTTTTTTTTTTTTTTTTTTTTTTTTTTTGCCAAATGATCCACACTTAAGGTTAGAGTATCATACATATGAAACCAAAACTTAACGAGGAAAGAAATTAACGATTTTTGGCTCTTTCAAAAAAGAAAAAGGAATGAATTTTTGTTTAACGACAACTCAAAAACATTTTACACTAGTGCTAATTTGGTGTCCTAACATATGATTATTTCGAAACTTGCTGCCACCAGATATGGCCTATTCCTACTAAATAACACTTAATGTTTGCATTTACCATAATTTCACAGCGAATAGCCGATATATGTTTCGTGCTGGGTTGTCGTTAAACATTCATTCATTCGTTCAGTCCTACCAAATAACTTATTGTATGTGGTAATTTTACTCGATTTGCATATCACGATTTTTGATGTACCTGTCGATGGTCCACCGAGGATGTTCAATCACACGACCCATTGCTCTCAAACGAACGCTGACCACGTGCTGAGTTTGGTTTTATTTAACGACACCACTAGATCACACTGATTAATTAAACATCGGCTACTGAATATCAAACAATGGGTAATACTGACATATGATCTTGGAGGAAATTCGGTACACTCCCCCTCCATTAGCAGAGATGGATCTTTTATATGCACACACGTAGGACAGCACATACTATGTCCTTTAATATACCAGTTATGAAACACTGGTGGGCACAAGACAAATTATCAGAGAATGGGTCCATATATGAGGTTCGATCCTAAGGTCCATACATCTCAGGCGAGCGCTGTACCGACTGAGCTATATCCTACTCCTCATGCACTGCCACTGAGTACTGTAACCACCTACATATTATAGTTGAATGTAATAACTACGGTTGATAACAAATCACTGTCTTGATGATTATCTTCCATTCCTATATCTGTACCCCAAATGTACCCCTCATTGTCACCTGAACTCCCAGTAGGAGAGTGTGTAATTAATATTATATTCTTCACTTTTATTGCAGTTAAGACTTCAGTCCTGTGTTGATATAAACGTGAGTATTCGTATATGAATTACTAGTAAGTAATATGCATTTGTATCATAACATGTCTCATACTGCAAGTGACATTGTTTTGAAATACTAGATATATCAGTTAAGGATTGTTTTTGTTATTAACTAGTGTCTTATGTGTTATCTTGTTTCCTTATAATACCATTTTCTTTATCTGTACTGAGAATTTATTATGACTAACATTTTGAGTCAGACTTTAATGGTGTATGAAGAGCATACAAAGTTATGGATCCACCGAGATTAACGTTATTTCGCAGAGTATCGTTCGTTCGAAATGTGCTTCCTGTAAAATGCCGAGAGGTTCCGAGTGTAGTCTGAAAAGCCATGATGTGTGAGCAATGAAACCAAAGACTGACAATGTAATAACAAATTGTGTGTATGCACGAGCGTAAGAAGGTGCCAAAACGTAGGGGGCACACACACACACACACACACACACACACACACACACACACATACACACACACACACATACACACATATATACATATATATACACACACACACATATATATACACACACACACACATACACATACATACATATATACATACATACACACACACACACACACACACACACACACACACACACACACACACACACACACACACACACACACACACATACATATATATATATATATATATATATATAAATACATGTAAAATATATAAAAACCATCACTGCTGCTACAAAGTTGTTCTCCCGCTTCCTACGCCAGTGTGCGTATGTGATGTTTTCCCGCTTTGTTTCCAATACTGAGTGGCGGTCCTCCTAAGGACGAGCACCTGATACTGTGATAGTGGATTATTGAAACAAAAACGATTTGGTCTAAAACATCATTTTGACTCTGCCTTGTGCAGATTTTGATCACAGAATACGATTTTATAACTCAACATTGTCAATATATGTAGTTACACACGTAAAAGGGAAAACAGGCTTCTTAAATTCGGCCCATCATGATACTGATATTATTTGAACATGGTTTGATTGATGACATACTGCAACATCAAACAGACAGCAATGAGATGTGTACGGGCTAGCCAGCACATTTAAAACTGATATGTATGAAAGAAAACCTAATTTTAAAAGGTTATTTTGTCCTAATGCCTGGAGTAACTATATCGTTGATACAAGTTTGCTTTTCTTTGCAACAAATACCTGTTGTGTTAATTTTCCTTCAAATTTAATAGCAATTTGAAAGTATATTTTGTAGCTACGGGATTGTCATTACTTCCAGATATTTTCAACTAATTGTAAGCAATATACTGAATATCTGTTGTATTCCATACTAACAGGAAGCGGCGTGGGCGACAGGGTGCGACTATTTGCCGAGTATTCGGAGGGTGGCCTGTTGCACGGAGAGGAGTATCGTCATTTGGGACAACAGAGCGAAGGGGAAGAACCAGGTAATATAATAGGGATGCTACGTCTCTATTTTTCACCCGGGTAACATATCGTGCATGCCTTGCTACACGACTTGTTACCCTAGCGAGGGTGACAAATCGTGTAACGATTGTACCTTTTTGCATGCTAGACAAAGATTCACGGAATCAACCACTATTTTGCAAAATACCCATTCGATTCTGCATTATGCTGAGATACAACTCTTGGCCCCGTCCCACGAAGTGATCTTAGCCCTAAAATAAACTTAAGTACATAGGGTAGCAATGCGCTTAAGGTAATCGTTGTGCTAAGATCGCTTCGTGGAACGGGGCCATGATCACGTATTACGGTTTTGTTGTTCAGATCTGGATAGAACGTCCATAATGCTGTGTGTGTGTGTGTGTGTGTGTGTGTGTGTGTGTATGTGTGTGTGTATATATATGTGTGTGTGTGTGTGTGTGTGTGTGTGCGCGTATGTGTGCGTATGTGTGTGTGTGTGTGTGTGTGTGTGTGTGTGTATTTAAGTATTATTCTCAACAAAGTACATATTGCCATAAATATTGGAATTTAATTACTTAAATTCAAACATGAATAACTAAAAAGGTTCTTCTTATCCTTCTAATCTCAGATACCAAAACAACGTGATAATATTATACCCTCTATATGATGTTTGTACTTTACAGCACATATTTTCCATCAAGCCCATAGAACACTCTCCACAGTGTATGGTCAGCGTGCCCCTGGCCACCTCCATCCACGAGGACTGCATCCTGTTCGGGGACGACCAGGGCTACGTGAACATCCTCACAGTCACCGCCAAGGACCTGACCATGAAGAACACCAAGGGGGAGAAGAAAAACACACACAGTTATGTCATAGACCCTACTAAACTGGCACAGTGAGTATTTCAACACCCACAGTTAAGTCATTGACCCTACTAAACTAACACACTATTTGAACAAATACAGTTACGTCATAGAACCTACTAAGCTAACACAGTGAGTATTTCAACACCCACAGTCACGTCATAGCCTCTACTAAACCAACACAGTGTGTTCAACGATTATTCTACACGATTATGTCATAGACCCTACTAAACTAGCCCAGTGAGGTCAACGTATATTCTATAGTGACTTCGTAGACCCTACTAAACTAACCCAGTGAGTTCAACATCTATTCTATAGTTACGTCATATACCCTACTAAACCAACACAGTGTGTTCAACGATTATTCTACATGATTATAGCATAGACCCTACTAAACTAACACAGTGAGTTCAACATTTATTCAATACAATTATTGCACCATCCCACAAACAGGATAGCACATACCACGGCGTTTGATATACCAGTCGTGGTTCACTGGCTGGAATGAAAAATAGCCCAATGGGCCCACCGACGGGGATCGATCCCAGATCGACCGCGCATCAAGCGAGCGCTCTGACAGGGTGAGCCCTGCTACTACATTAATACTGTGAATGTACCATTTATTGTACATCAACACTGTGATTTTCCATTTATTGTACATCAGTATTGTGAATTTACCGTTTATTGTACAGCAATACTGTGAATTTACCGTTTATTGTACAGCAGTACTGTGAATTTACCGTTTATTGTACAGCAGTACTGTGAATTTACTGTTTATTGTACAGCAATATTGTGATTATACCGTCTATTGTACATCTATGCCCACAAACCTTTACGTCAACGACTCTACTAAATGAAAACCGTTCGTCGAATCGTCATCGACCCTACTAATTAATTAACAGTGTTCAAGCAATCAACTAAAATGTACACATAAATAGCACACATATTGTTGCAAGAATATTCAACATATCTTTTCTGGAATTTAGTTAAATAGGTACTAATCCACGGAGGCTGGTCAAATATAGCATTATATCAAACTAATGGAGTAAGCGAAACCATAAACTCTCCCTTGGGTATTGTAACTATTGTTGGTTTAAATAACATACGAAACTGTATACAAGAAATATTAATAAGCACACGGCATTGAATGCTTTCGAAATTAATCTATGGAACGAAAGTAAGAGACGTTGTATGAAAATAGCTAACAAAACAACTCATTTATGTATTAATATGCAGCTTTGTAAACTGACCCACAAACTAATCACAAGACTATTCAAGCAGAAGTAATTAGTACTTTGGAATAGGAAAATTATTAAAATAGTCTTTGTAGCATAGAAATGGTTCTATAAATTAGAATACTTTAATGCAATCCTATCAAATGACGCACCTGTTTAATTTGGATCATACTTTGCGGGGGCGGTCACAATTATTTGTTAGTTTAAAAGTACTTTTTTGCCTAGCTGAAAAAACAAAAACCCAACTGCATTACTGTGTCCTGTTTATGTTTTTTTAATACCTATCCCTAAATGTATTTTTTAAAGTTCAAAATCATCTCCCTCAATTGACACGTAGTGGCTTTCTGTCTCCCTTGCTCATATTAATCATTACTAGTAAAGGTTCCCTCCCACCCTACGAACTCATATTAATAATTACTATTAAAGGTCCTCTGCCACCCCACGGTCTGATATTAATCATTACTATTAAGGGTCCCCTCCCACAATTCACTCATATTAATCATTACTAATAAGGGTTCCCTGCCACCCTACGCACTCATATTAATCATTACTAGTAAGGGTTCCTTGCCACCCTACGCACTCATATTAATCAATCATTACTAGTAAGGGTTCCCTTCCACACTACAGACTCATATTAATCAATCATTACTAGTAAGGGTTCCCTTCCACACTACAGACTCATATTAATCAATACTGTTAAGGGTTCCCGTTCCACCGTACGGACCCATATTAATCATTACTATTAAGGGTCCCACCCCACACTACAGTCTCATATTAATCATTACTATTAAAGGTTCCCTGCCACCATACAGTCTCATATTAATCATTACTATTAAGGGTTCCCGTTCCACAGTACGGACTAATTTTAATCATTACAATTAACAGTCCCACCAAAAACTACGGACTCATATTAATCATTATTATTAAGGGTTCCCTGCCACCCTACGTACTCATATGAATCATTACTATTAAAGGTTCCCGTTCCACCGTACGGACTCATATTAATCATCACTATTAAGGGTTCCCCCACACTACACTCATATTAATCATTACTAGTAAGGGTTACCTGCCACCCTACGGACTCATATGAATCATTACTATTAAAGGTTCCCGTTCCACCGTACGGACTCATATTAATCATCACTATTAAGGGTTCCCCCACACTACACTCATATTAATCATTACTAGTAAGGGTTCCTTGTCACCCTACGGATTCATATTAATCATTACTATTAAGGGTTCCTTGCCACCCCACGGACTCATATTAATCATTACTATTACGGGTTCCCTCCACCCGACGGACTCGTATTAAACATTACTAGTAAGGGTCCCCTCCCACACTACACTTATATTAATCATTACTTCTAAATGTCCCCTTTCACTCTAAGGACTCATATGTATCCCTACTAGTAAGGGTTCCCTGTCACCCTACGGACTATCAGTGTTCGTGATCCTACATTTTGTATTACTGTCAGCAATAGAACAGTGGTTATTACTCTATCTGTTTTCTCTCTACTCACGTTGTACTCACATTATACACGCAACAGGACATACACAGATACTATTGCAAATGCCAAGCGCATGTTACGGAGCAATTTAAAAGCTTTTAACGATTAATATGATATGATGTTATGATGTTGACATCAAACATCACGTGCTAATAGCGACGTTAAGTTCAATTTGTATCTGATATGTTAACAGTAAATACGACACTGTAATAATTTATAACCATAATTTGCCATGGTCAGCTTATTAAAAAGCTGTGCCATAAAACATCAATTATTATCGCACACTACCGGGACTGGTCAGTACTTAAAGTTACATATCATGTATCACTGGAAACGTATGTATCAGTTACGCCGTAAAGTGCCCTCATAATGACATATTGATTTTGGAAACCCTATTATATAAGCATGCGGTTTATCCGAGTATTAGTGCGTTGCTTGTTATGAGTGGGTTGTAATTTAATAGTACAGCCACCATCTAAGCGCTCGGTGGATTTATACCCCCCCCCCCCCCCCCCCACACACACACACACATATCCAAACCATATCTTAGGATTGGTCCATCACAGACCGTGAAATATACGTTGTCTTGCCTATGGAAAAGTGTACCAATGCGGCGTTAGCAGTGTCAAACTAATCAAATGCATGTGTTAGATACCAACAGGAGAGAGAGACAGACAGAGAGAGAGAGAGAGAGAGAGAGAGAGAGAGAGAGAGAGAGAGAGAGAGAGAGAGAGAGAGAGAGAGAGAGAGAGAGAGAGAGAGAGAGAGAGAGGGAGGGATTGAGGGAGAGAGAGGAGAGAGAGAGAGAGAGAGAGAGAGAGAGAGAGAGAGAGAGAGAGAGAGAGAGAGAGAGAGAGAGAGAGAGAGAGAGAGAGGGAGGGAGGGAGAGAGAGGAGGGAGAGAGAGAGAGAGAGAGAGAGAGAGAGAGAGAGAGAGAGAGAGAGAGAGAGAGAGAGAGAGAGAGAGAGAGAGAGAGAGATTGAGAGAGAGATTGAGAGAGAGAGAGAGAGAGAGAGAGAGAGAGAGAGAGAGAGAGAGAGAGAGAGAGAGAGAGAGAGAGAGAGAGAGAGAGAGAGAGAGAGAGAGAGAGAGAGAGAGAGAGAGAGAGAGAGAGAGAGCTAGAGAGATAGAGAGAGAGAGAGATAGCGAGAGAGAGAGAGAGAGAGAGAGAGAGAGAGAGAGAGAGAGAGAGAGAGAGAGAGAGAGAGAGAGAGAGAGAGTTCTTTGTACGTACCAATGTACCGCGAATGTTTCAGGTATGCCCATCCCGGGCTTAACTTTTGACATCAAGACCGGGACCTGGGGGGGGGTGGTGTGTGTGTGTGTGTGTGTGTGGGGGGGGGGGGGGGGGTTGAAAGGGTAAAATACCAACAGAAGTAGTTTTCAAATGTGTTGTGTTGTCATTAATCAACTATTCATTTCTTTCGCTTAAAAACTATTTAAAGCCTCCTTTCACAAACCTTTCAGCACAGGCACTAAAGTAACTGTTTCTATTAAAACGATTTAGTAGGACGAAGACAGTTTGAAAAGAAGTTTTAAGTAAATCCGTTTTTGTAAATTTGCTTTTCAGACCCATTGTCAGACGTCGACTCCATGATGACTGGGTACTTAGGGTAAGGAAAACATATTGCTATTGTAAACTATGCAGTAAAACGCATTACAGCCCGACTGCTATAAATACAATACATTACATAACACCAACTGTCTGTATACTTAAGAACCTTCAACGTACAAATATATTATAATATGTGTGCCAACTAATTGTATTTGGAGACAAACTGCTGATAAATGCCAATTTGAGTTCCTTTGGTAACGTTTGTAGACATTTCCTAGTATACTCATATATAAATACACATTGTAAAGGTGACACGATTGGGTTTGTATTTGTTTTAAACTTTATAAAGGACAATAATAATAAAAACAAACAAACATTATTTTAATTTTGCAGGTCAAGTATTTTCCAGAATTGCGGTGTTTTGCTTCCTGTTCTCCCAGCAGCGTTCATTCGTTTGTCTTGGAGGAGCTTGGCAGAATATACGACAATGTGTAAGCGACTGGACTTAACATGTCCCTTTAACATAATGAAAAAAGCAAAAGTAAAATGCAGGCATTACTCAGTTATGAGTGATACACCTTTGGATGTATGTGGCAGCAAACAAGTACAACATATCCTACTTTAAAAAATTGCATTGATTAATTGGATAATGGCATATACTTGATAAATGGTATATACTTGATAATGGTATATACTTGATAATGGTATATACGTGATAATGGTATATACTTGATAATGGTATATACTTGATACTGGTATATACGTGATAATGGTATATACTTGATAATGGTATATACGTGATAATGGTATATACTTGATAATGGTATATACGTGATAATGGTATATACTTGATAATGGTATATACGTGATAATGGTATATACTTGATAATGGTATATACGTGATAATGGTATATACTTGATAATGGCATATACTTAAGTTTATGGCTGTTTTCTAGTACTCTCGCCTACTTCGCAGGTGAAAACAATAAACTTAATATGAAATCAATATTTGGAGTGTGTTCCTATAACTATATTTACATACAGGGAATGCAGTATGAAGTTTCACATTTTAATTGCAGAGAAATACGGGGAGTGTCCGTCCCGAAAGGAGTTAACTGTTTCGACTACTGTAGTCGAGCCAACATCATCGCCACCGCTGGAGTGGACAAGATTATTCGAGTGTGGCATCCGCATATATTCTCAAGACCCACGGGTTAGTGTCTTGTAACGTTGAATACATACTGGAATTAATATTAGAAATAACGCAAAACCTCCATTCATTAACTAGATCTTAGTTGTTGAGGATATTTAACGATTGGGAGAGTTGGACCATTAATCTGAGGCAAATATGTTTTCTTGAACGAAAATAATATTTAAAAAAAATTTCTTTATATGTTTATGACTGTTTAAGCGATTGCATTTTGAAAATATGCACAAAGCACACTAGTCAAGATTGGTATGTGATGTTTACATGCCTATTGTTAATAATATAGCCTCGGCGTTGTTGTAGTTAAGGACGACAGGTGCAGGGTTCGCGCCCCAGAGCCATCTCCAACGTTGAGCAAGTTTTAACCCTCAGTGTAAGGCCTCTTTACTCACTAACAACTAACCACTAACAATTAACCATTATTCCCTTTCTCTTACAGAAATCCCAGATAACTGAAGTGTTTGCTCACAGCAGCATGCCCAAATCTTAAGTGTATTTACACAAACATTTGTAAATAAAATTGAAATGCCTTCTAAAATATACACCAAAACAAATTAAAGGAAGAACAAGAAATTGTCGATTCTTTTTTAATAAAAAATAGATGAATGCGCAGATCCGTGATATTTCTTAACTTGATGTTTTAAAATGAAACTCACTACACATATAAAGCTATTTAAAACTCCTTTTGTATTACTTTCAGCAGTTAATTTTAACAGTGCCTAATTATGTTCTGTTTTAATACGTGTTCACGTGTGTTGTTGTTGTTATTTTCTACAGGCAAACTACTGGGTCACCTGTTCACCATCACCGACGTGGCCTGCAATGAGCGTGATCAGCACATCATCAGTCTGTCGACAGCTCGCGTCTTCCGAGTGTGGGACATCCACACACTCACGTGCCTTCAGGTAGATAGAGGTCCCCATACAAGATCACATATCACACGTTTCATTTCAACTTATTTTCTTGCTTATATTCAATTAAGGTTCAAGCACGCTTTCCTGGGCACACACCTCAGCTATCTGGGTTGTTTGTCCAGGGCAGTTGGTTAGTTGTTAGTTGGTTAGTGGTCAGTGGTCAGAGAAGAGAGTGTAGTGGCCTTACACCTACCCACTGAGCCCTTAAGAACCCGCTCTGGGTTGGATCCGGTACCGTGCTGCGAATCATGTACTTACGAGCCTGTAGGCCGGTTGATATCACACAGTACACATTTTTCCCCCGACTATTTCAGAGAAGGTTTAATGGGCGGGACATAGCCCAGCGGTAAAGCGCTCGCCTGATACGCGGTCGGCCTAGGATCGATCCTCGTCATTAGTTTATTTCTCGTTCCAGCCAGTGCACCACGACTGGTATATTAAATTCCGTGGTATGTCTTGTCTGTGGGATGGTGCACATAAAATATCCCTTGCTACTAATGGAATTTTTTTATCAGTTTTCCTCGCTAAGACAATATGTCAAAATTACCAAATGTTTAACATCCAATAGTCAATTGTTAATAAATCAAGTTGTGTTCTAGTAGTGTCCTTAAACAAAACAAACTTTATATATATAAAACATATATAACATATATATATATATATATATATATATATATATATATATATATTGTTTCCACAATTTGATTGAATATTTGTGTATTTGTACACACATATGTATGCCGTGTGCCTGTGAGAGTATATGCGTATATTTGGGTTTATAAATGTAGAATGCATATGTTTGAGCCCATGTATAATTATATGTTCGTGTGTATGTGTCACTGTGTGTGTGTGCGCGCAGAAGATGTTGCTATTAGGCTATTACGAAAACCATATAAGGGTGGGGTTTTTTTTCAAAATAAATAATTGCTGTCTACATATGCACTCAAACTCCATTTAACGAACTTTTCCTTACTAATTTATGAACAAAAAAGTCAAAACATTCCCACTAGTAGCGTCAACATAACCTTTTCGGTAACGACAGCGTTAAATTTTGCTCGTAGCAATCTTATCTTTTAAGTGTTGGATATTTATTCCTACATCACAAACTATACGTATTTTCCCCCCATATTCGTGTATGTTCATGTGAAAAAAAACCCCAACAACCCAGAACTGGATTAATCCAGGATTTTATATAACAATTCTTTTTCGTAGAGAACGTGGGCGAGGAATTAAATCCGCTGAATTATTTTCTTTTTTCTAACATTTTTCATAGATGTCTAATGACTAACGAAATACCTGGTTTAAACACTAAACTAAAATGATGGAAATATTAAATGAATCCGGTATTTTATATTACTTTTTTTTTCGTACAGAATAACGTAGGCGAGGAATTAAATCCGCTGATTTTTTTTTCTAACATTTTTCATAGATGTGTAATGACTAACAAAATGTCTGGTTTAAACACTAACAGACAAAAAGATGGAAATATTTGTATTTTAAAAATATTGTTATCAGTAGTACGTATGTTCTGTCGCATGATGTGCGGTCGGTCTAGGGTCGATCCCCGTCGGTGGGTCAATTGGGCTATCTCTCATTCCAGCCAGTGCACCACGACTGGCATATAAAAGGTTGTGCTATGTTGTATCCCATCTGTGCATATAAAATAAACTTTGCCACTGACAAATGTAGCGGGTTTCCTCTCTAAAGCTATGTCACAATTATCAAAACTTTGACATCCAATAGCCGAAGATTAATAAATCAATGTGCTCTAGTGGTGTCGTTAAATAAAACAAATTTTAGCATAATTGATTTGTTCTTCAATATTCCGCAGGTGTTCACAGACAACGAGGAACGTCCAGGGGAGAAGAGAATCTATTCAATGTTGTTTGACAACAAATACGACCGGCTATTAACAGGTGCGATATTTAATTTAAAGGTGTGTACTTAATAGTTCAAGGGGCGGGGTGTAGCCCAAAACAGAGGTCGCAGTGTTCCAAATTGTATCCCACCAGTTCAGAGTTCAAAATGTATTAAATATAACCACGTGTGTCATTGGTGAGATGTATGACAGGACTTGTTGTCATAAAATGTTTCATCTGGTGAGACATTGCTCCACGGCAGTCCCACGGTAAGACACCCGACTCCACCTAAATATATTAAACTGCCTTTTTTCTGGCTTTTGGAAAAATTTAATTGTGTTGCTCTTTTCACAAGTTGATCTATGTGCCCCCCCCCCCCCCCCAAAAAAAAAAAAAAAGAAGAAAAAAAAAAAAAGAGAAAAAAAAAAAGAGAAGCAAAATATATTTCCTGAACGAGTCCCTAAGTATTGTCTATTAGGAAGTGGACCATTTTGTTTCTGGATCCACCCTTGAGTTCTGTATATGAGAAAGTGGACTAAATGTTTGGGAATAGTAGATAATGTGACAATATTCCAAGCTCTATACTAACTGTCAACATACTTATACGTTGACCTCCAAATGGCTATAGTTTAAAATGTGTTAAGATGTCATTATTTTTAGCAATATGATTTCTGATTATACTGATATGTTTTTCTAGCTTTATATGTTTAATTACGAGTGCGTAAACATTGTTCACTGTTATGTTGTTGAAAATGGACTAAAGTTTTAAGAGGAGTAGACAATGTGACAACATTCCAAGCTCTATACTAACTGTCAACATACTTATACGTTGACCTCCAAATGGCTATAGTTTAAAATGTGTTAAGATGTCATTAATTTTAGTAATATGATTTCTGATTATACTGATATTTTTTTCTACCTTTATATGTTTAATTATGAGAGTATGCACATTGATCACCGTTATGCTATTGATTCACGCAGGCTCCAGCGTCATTGACTCGTGGCCTCTGACTAGGGCAGTACAAGACACGATGCAGGTTCCACATACCCACGACAGACCACTCAGCCAGGTTAGAATATTATAGCAGACTTTTCTCTCTTTTCTACCAGCTTCGGAGGGAACATGTCGTGGTCAAGTCATAGCCTCTTAGCCTGCCAGGTGCTGAATTTGCATTACGGTACAAACTCCCACTCAGAGATAAAAAATGTTTATCACTAATCGAGGACACTAATTACATACAACAATTCTTTCTCACTAACCACCACCTATCGCCCTGGAAAGAAATAAAACAAAGAAAGAAAGAAAGAAACCTACAAAAACATCCCCACCACAAACACCCGAAAACAAACCGACTATTGTTTGCATTACTAATAAAACAAAACAAGACACCCCACCCCAGCCCCGAAAAAAACCCCTACAACACCAAAACAAAACAACAAAATAAAAACCAAACAACAACAACAACAAGCATACAAACAAACAACTAGGCCTTTTATTAGTTAAAAACTGTTGATATTAATAAGTTTTTCTACTTCATTTGTCGAAATAATTCTCATTACTATTTAAGGTATTGTACAACAGTGAGCTGAATCAAGTGGTTTCCGTTTGCACAGAATCATTTCTGAAGGTACGGTTTTTGTATTATAATATATAGTAGATAAATCGTTCTAATCCTGCTGACAATATATGTAAACATCATCAATACGCTGACATAAGTGTATTCTTTTAATGGTTCGTGCCTTTGTGCTTTTAAAGAAAGATAATTTATTAAGTTTGAAACTAGATTTTATTTCGCATTGTGGAAAGTGATGAGCTCTTGTTTAATATTGTTTATTTAGGTTTGGGAGATGGACACAGGCAAGGTCATATACTCCATTACAGAAGCACACGGTCCAGGAATTGAAATTACTGCAATAACGCTAGACAAGTCAGGTTACAGACTAGTTAGTGGAGGCTATGATGGTATGTAGTTGTTATTCTAGAAAACAATATTTAAAAAATGATTGTTTAAGAGCAACTCAAGTTTGAACAATCAGTGAATCAATAAATGAATCAAACAAACAGACAAACAAACAATACTTCATTTCGTGACAATTAATTACTGATATAATTTTTATGTCCTTCCTATATTTTGGACTTGTGCAGAGATATGCAACTGAAAATGTTAATTATTATTAGTTGTTTAGAATACATATTTGAAAAAAAAGTCAAAACATTAAAGAATAACCACTTCAGATCATCTGATGTTTGTTCTGCTACACATGTTTCATTACACCAATAGATGAAAGAAAATACCAACTATTTTAACTTGATTAAAAGTAACAGACTATGTTTATTTGGTAAAACGAATTTATAATTGTTTATAATATTACATACAATTGCATTTTACTTCATGCAAATGATTTACATCCACTAGTATGCCATCATGAACATGTGTCTGGTTTGTTAAATATCAACGCCCTTATTCCAACAAACCATTCTCTCAATAATATGATTTTCCTCTAGTCGACAGTTAAAGAGTGCGATTTTTCATGCTCCTTGGTTTTTCAAAAATGAAAATCCTTTGATTTGCAACAGAGATAACATATTTGTCATAAACAAATCTACGGACACTGATAAATATTATCAGGGATTATCGTTTTTAATGTCTATGTTCTATTATACTCACGGATTTTAGTGGTTTTGAAATGATGGCATTCATGATATAATGTGTTTTTCATGTTTAATCTACAGGTTCTATTAAGATCTCGGATTTGTGTGTAGGTTAAATGATGGTCAGGTGGCATTCACTATGGTATTCTATGTTTAAATGACAGGTTTTAGTGTGACCTGGTCAAAGGTTGGAATTCACGAAGTAATATATTTTCATGTTTAATGTTCAGGTTCTATTAAGATCTGGGATTTTGGCGCTGGTCAGATGATCAAGTCGAAGTCAGGGCGAGGCGTGGATGAAGACCTTAGCATCACGGGATTGGTCTACTACCGCTGTGAGAATGACCACGTGTTACTGGCGTGTGGGTGGAACAACAGAATCAAGATGATATTGGTTAGTATATCAAACTATGGCTATTTTATGCTTACATGTATACAACGTTTATCAAACTATCCACGGAGCTCTGAAGTTTGCAGATTCATGTAGTATTTTGATAATAATTCTGTCGATGTTTCCTAAATATATTATTCTGAATGTGTTTTTATATGGTTTAATCTATACGATTATGTAGTTTATCTTCGTTCAGTTATCTGAAAGATTATGTCATCTTATCTTTAATCAGTCATTAAAATGAGTATGTCATTTTATCTTTTTCACGATTTCTACATAATTGATGGGTGGGAGTGGGGTGTGTGTGACGTATCCCAGTTCTAAAGCGCTCTCCTGATACATGGTCGGAGTGGAATCGATGCCCCAATGGTCGATTTATCGTTCCAGCCAGTCGTGATTTATGTCATTCTGTCTATGGGATGGTGCTTTAAAAAGATCTCTTGCTACTTATTGAAAAAATATAGCGATTTTTCTCTCTAATCCAAGCATCAGACTACCAACTGCCAGCAGCAAGTCGGCCATCTATCTACTGTCACGACGTTTACGGCTATCCATTTGCTAGTGTGAACACACTTACAACTCGATTTACGCCGTATAACCCATTAGTTGTTAAGTCGGAAATTGGAGAAATTACAACACAACCGTTAAGTTGGTCAACATCGTCGTGACAGTTCATAGTCTGATCCTAGCATTATACTATATCAAAATTACTAAATGTTTGACATCCAATAGCCGATGATTAATAAATCAATGTGATATGGTGGTGTCGTTAAACAATACACACTTTATCTACACAATTATGTGCTTTTATTCCTGTTTGTCCACAGGATCCGAGTGACAGCCACGATCTGCCAGTCCTCCACGAGTTTAGCGACGTGTACTACTGGCCGAGAGAGGCGAGTTTCTCCCTGTGTAGCGAGTCCAAGTCGCCCACCCTGAACGAGACCAAGTCCTCGTCGAGAACCGACACTAGTCTGCCTAACGCACAAATCACCAATGTGTTCAGAAAAGTGAGTCTATACTGGACAAACAAAAATAGTATCCCCACCCCCCCCCCCCAAAAAAAACCCCAAACCCCCCAAAACCCCCAAACAAACTTAAAATGGAAAGAAAAAAAAAAGATGAAAAGAAACGCGAATGTTACTTTTATTTACATTATTCATTTTGAATCCAATTAGCTTTTGTGTCTGTCTACAATTACTAACGTTTTATGAACATTTTTGTTCCTTTTTGATATTCTGTTTACCGAAATAATTTGATCACAAAGAATATATATACACTAAATTATTCGTGACGAAGAATATATAGCAATAAGGAAAACGTGCCAAGATTTGTTTTTATTATAATAGAAATGAAGGGTCCACGGGAATAACCAATGTTGTCCAAACAGGTAGTCAGTATTATAACGGTCGTGTATGTTAAGGTTACATTGACACGCTAAATTAAAAACCTATAATTGTGGTTGGTGGTAAATTATCGTCGGCGAAATGACAAAAAGGTCGTAACTACGCTTTTGGCGAGAAATCACTTTTTGAAATTTCCAGAGTTAGAACGTTCATATTCTGCTTTTGTCAAAAGATCGTAACTATCGGCCTATTAGAAAGTGGTTGACTGTCACATGACAAATAGTCGTATTAAAACTGGTCCAAGAAACAAAATGACAAAACGTCGTATCTACAAAGTGGGAAGCTAGAGTGTGGACATGACGCTCAGCATTGCATTATGTTCACACATTACATGGATTACATGTAAATAAAACCAGTTAATTACACCTGATTGTATGTGTATTTAATCCATGTATAAATCTTGCCTCATTCCTTCAACCTGTGTTAAATTCTAGATCAAAATGTCGTAACTGACATTTTTAACGACATTTCAGGTGTAAAATATCGTAAGTACATTTGTAGACCTGACACATAGGGTAAAACGTCCTAATTTCGGACGTAGCCTAACTATGGTACACCCACTATTAAGTAGTTATCACTATTAACTGTTAATATGTTCGCATAACAACGACTATAACAAAATAACGTATTTTTCGAAAAATATTCAGTTTGTTTTTCTATCCTGTAACATTTTGAAAAGTGTAGTTACGACGTTTTGTCATTTCGCCAACGTTATGCTTCCTTAGGTATAAATATTCCACGATTGCAGGGTTGTAAACTTCAAAAAAATTAAAATATCACATTACCTAAAATGTGACATAACAGGTTAATCCCGTGCACCCTTCAAATACTAGTATATTAGCCCATTTTAAGTAGGCCTATAAATTAAAATTAATTAGATATACCAACATGATATACTGCTCTATATCTTATACAACAATGATTGTAGGACTACATATTGTCTTCCCATGAAGTGACGTGTATGGTTGCATTCAAAGAGGAAGTCCTATTTACCGGGACAGGAAATGGCAGTATCGTTATGTGGGATATGAAAAAGTCACTTGTGAATAGAATGTAAGTATTTCCCATACACTGATCTGTAGTTGTACACCAATTGTTAAAATTTACATGATTGCATGTAAAGACGCAATCAGATAATTTTAAACGTTAAAGCATATTAATCATTTGTCCATTGGCTTTCATTTGCGTAGTTGGTGTGTGTGTGTGTGTGTGTGTGTGTGTGTGGTGTGTGTGTGTGCGTGTGTGCCTGTGTGTCCATGGAAGCCGTGACCCCCAATATATAGTCTTCACACCATTTTATATTTAAAGGGACATTCCTGAGTCTGCTGCAGTTTTTAAGATGTTATCGACTAACAGAGACTTTTTAACGATTGTAATTACATATCAAATATATTTTTCTGCATAAAATATTAGTGGCTGTATATTAAACGTGTTTCTGATCGTTCTAATATTTGTACTAGGTTAAATTTCATTTTATTTCCTAAAATATTATTTTTTCATACGTACGGCATTATTTGAAGACACAATCTAGTTTGGGCTTCTTACAAATATTAAGACGACCAGAAACACATTGAATATACAGACACTGATATTCTAAACAAGAAAATATATTTAATTTGTAAGTTTAATCGTTGAATTATTTTATTAGTCAGAAACATCTGACAATGCAGTAAACTCAGGAATGTCCCTTTAAAATTTAAATTTTCGACAACTGCCAGAAACATTCACAAAAAGGGAAAACACTGAAACATGTACGTCACCAAAACCAGGGATGGATTTATCTTGTAATCTGAAAACCTGCTATTTGTTTTCTTTCGCGTAGACATGGCATTTGTCAGTTGATAAATAAAAACAAATCCTTTCTTTAATGAAAGAGGTTTTTAAAAAAATTACAAATACAACTCTAGACTTTCATGTTTTTATAATGATCGTCTTAAAACATTGATCAATCGACCACCTCATTAATCATCTACTGGTTCTGTATTCACGTAAATCACCTGTTACAGAGTTGGGATTTAGAGCAATATATAAAGGGTCATGGCATATAATGCGATGGTGTATGCAGGTCTGACTATGAGAAGACACATACGCAATGCCATGTTCCCTACACAATACGTGCAGCCTATGGTGTATGCAGTTCCCTCCATGGGAAGATACATACGCAATGCCATGTTCCATATACAATACGTGCAGCCTATCGTGTATGCAGTTCCCTCCATGGGAAGATACATACGCAATGCCATGTTCCCTACACAATACGTGCAGCCTATGGTGTATGCAGTTCCCTCCACGAGAAGATACATACGCAGTGCCATGTTCCCTACACGAAAGGTGTAGCCTATATGGCGACAGCGGGTTTCCGCTTTCTCCGTCTACACAACATCGCAATAAACATTTTAGACACAGGATAGCTGTAGTTATAGTGCACTGATAATAGTGTTGTTATGTTCGTGCCTTCTATTACAGAAAGTAATTGAACTCATATGTTTTAGGCACGCAACTAGCTTAAGAAACTGTTTATTGCTGCTACCTTCAGATGTCTACTTAAGCTATAGCACATTTTAAATCCATACGGTCCTATTCGGAAGTGCGGCTTCCATTCTCTTTAATTATTAAAAGCAATGACCTTTTCTGTAATCAATATGGTAGTCGCAGTTGACACAATAGATTTTCTGGACAAATGTTTATTGATGTCAATGTTTTATCAGTGTACACATATTGGCCAGACGTTGACGCCACTGCTATATCAACAAGTTCTGATATAGCAAACACGACTATTGGAAAGAGCAGAGGTTGAGGCGATGGTGCTTGGCACCTTGACATTTACATATCAGCTTTGTTTTTAAATTTGTTAAAATGGAAACGATTGAATCGGGACACTGATGGTAGCTGTTTGAAAATGAATACACAGTCTCGTGACCTAAGCCACATTTTTCTAGCAGTAAAGGTCATATGCTCGAATCGGTCTGCGTAATGTTTAAAACGTTAAATATTGTTTTATTTAACAACAACACTAGAGCACATTGATTAATCAATCATCGGCTATTGGATGTGAAACATTTGATAATTCTGACACGTAGTCATCAGGGGAAACCCACAACACATTTCCTAATGCAGCAAGGGATCTTTTATATGCACCTTCCCACAGACAGAAAAGAACATACCATGACCTTTGACCAGTTATGGTGCATTGGTTAGAACAAGAAGAAACTCAGTCAGTTGAATGAATCCACCTTAGGTGGTTCTATCCTGCGATCCAAGCACCTCAAGTGAGCACTCAACCAATAGTGTGTGTCCGGTTTGTTTTTTCATCTAAAGTAAAACGTAGGTTTACTATGTGGTTCTGATCATCTTATATTCAATAAAAAAAATACATTATGTGCAAGTTCGAATTATGTGTTATGGTAGGCATCATATAATTAGCAAGCTTTTATGTATTATAAAACATTGTGACCAATGCCTTAACCCTTGGAGGTCAGAGGCCGATTGCCAAAGAAAAAAAGAAAAAAATGTTTTATTTAACGACGTACTCAAAATTATTATTTATGGACATATGGTTAAGGACCACACAGATAATGAGAAAGGAAACCCGCTACGGCTACTCCAATGGCTAGCACCAAGAGATCCACAAACATGATAGCACATAGCACGACCTTTGTTACACCACTTGTAAGCACTGGCTAGAACGAGAAAAAGCCTAATGAGTCTACCACACGACAATCACTATACCACTGGGCCAAATCCAACCCCTTTTATTTTACAAGTGCTTCAGGTAGAAAATAGTCACTGTTACTGTGCCATACTTGATTTATTTTAATTTTAATTTAAAAAATTGTTGTTATTTATTTATTGTTCATGTTGTTCTTTTTCTTTTCATTATTATTGACTGCTCGTTAGTTATTGTCATTCTACGACCCTGGTGAAAAGTTACAGTTTTCGTCGCAGACTGTCTGCGACTATGTTCCCACAACCTTTTTATTTGGTCTGTGTCAATCTGTGTCGGTCGCCGATAAGTTACATATTTTATGGAAACCATTTTTGTTTTTAATGAAACAAAGCGTTGTTTAAAAATGTATTTGCCATTAGTTTCCAGCTACCCCCTGCTGACCCGGAGAGTACAGACATTCAGGTGAGACTACTCCAGAGTGGGGAGCGGAGGGTGAACGCCATCGGAGTTCTCGTGCATAAAGTTAGAAAACCGGATCCTGCGTATATCAAGTAAGCTTTCTTATTTATTGTATTAGTAAATGTGGATAACGAGAGCTAAACGCATTAGAAATTATTGTGCATAATGTTAGAAAACCCAAAGCTTGCACACATCGAGTTCCTTTCCTTATTTAATGTATCGATTAATATTTGCACGTTAACATTATTGAATGTTTAACAACATCCCAGCACAAAAAAAACCCCCAACCGCATCGACTATTGGGTTTCAAACTATTTTCACGTTACTGTTTTCTTTTTTACTTAGTTCATTTACCTTTAATTATTAATGTATCTAGATAACGTATACTGGTGGTCCTCGGGGGAATGATCGGTAATTTGTGGAGCGGGGGGGGGGGGGGGGGGGGGGGGGGGTAATATTCTAAACTGGCAAATGTCAAGCTGAAATTTGTTCAGTAAATAAATAATAAATTGTCGTTGCTCGCTAGTATAATTAAGGCTCTTGCAGTGCTTGGGATAGTTGCATTCACCCAGAACCCCCCTGAATCCAACCTTGGACCCACATCTGCCAAATGTAGAGTTAAGCTTGCATAACGTGACCATGGTAGTAGGGAGCAACGACTAAATCACTATTGATTGATTGTACATGTAGACAAATCAAGGGTTTGCCCGGGCAGTGTGTAACTAGAATATGTTAGAATGATGAGATTGTTTTTCTCAATGCTTAAATTATATGTTTGACCTACACCCATACTACTGATTGGCAGCGCACCAATATTACATCCTATACTGCCATTCCATGTCTCCTCATTCCATGTCTCCTCATTCCATGTCTCCTCATTCCATGTCTCCTCATTCCATGTCTCCTCATTCCATGTCTCCTCATTCCATGTCTCCTCATCGTTGTTTCTTTCATTCCTTATTTATTTAATGCTATGCTCAGGCTACCGACTGTCACGACAAAGTACGCCAACTTTATGCTGTCACAACTTCTACGACTGTTCAGTTGCTAGTCTGAGCGCCCTTACAACTCGATTCTCGTCGTATCCAACTTCTACGACCGATAAGTTGTTAATCTGAGCGCAACAGTCGTAAGTCGGGAGTTTGGGGGAAATTACAACGCAACCGTCGAGTTGGCCTACTTCATTGTGACAGTTGACAGTTTGAACCTAGCATTAAGCAACCATGCATCTCTTCAAAGTGTCTGTTTTGTTGTTCTTCTTGTTATAGTTATAGCTGTTTTGTTGTATTTTGACACGCCAAATATACCCAAGCATTGACTTAATTTTAATGTGTATAAACATTACACAATTATACTACATATATTATTATACTTAGCTAATATTCTTGTTGTAATCAAACTTTAGAAAGCTGACTGAATTACACCATGTAGAGTCGGACCAAGACGAAGTTTCTACGTCCGCTGGCGAAAGTCATCCTGTGTCTAGAGATTCTGGCACAACACAAAGCCACAAGACAGTGAGCAAACACAGATACATACCTACATGCATCTTTATAGGAAACTAGTTTAGTAATGTTATAAGTACACGGTGCAATAGAAAAAAAAGGAAAGAGAGAGAGAGAGAGAGAGAGAGAGAGAGAGAGAGAGAGAGAGAGAGAGAGAGAGAGAGAGAGAGAGAGAGAGAGAGAGAGAGAGAGAGAGACAGACAGACAGAGAGACAGACAGAGAGACAAACAGAGAGAGAGAAAGAAAGCGAGACAGGGAGAGTGCTAGGGACAGAGAGAGACTCACACACAGAGAGAGAGAGAGAGAGAGAGAGAGAGAGAGAGAGAGAGAGAGAGAGAGAGAGAGAGAGAGAGAGAGAGAGAGAGGAAGAGAGATAGAGATGGGAATGGAACAAATAAAGCTATTCTGTCATATGATGAGCTTTTGTCTTCCATATCATTTTTATAATGTTACTTTTAGACAAGTAGAGATGGACCGCCAGGTGAACATGAAACCAGTCAGAAGAACACACCAAGCACCGCCAAATCGCGAGAACAAAGAACCCAACCACGTAAGAGGCAATTCATATTGTTCACTGTAGTTTATCGATGGTATACAACGTTATAAATATGTTTTGATAGAAGGAAGGAAGGAAATGGTTTATTTAACGACGCACTCAACACATTTCATTTACAGTTATATGGCGTCAGACATATGGTTAAGGACCACACAGATGTTGACGGAGGAAACCCGCTGTCGCCACTTCATGGGCTACTGTTTTCAATTAGCAGCAAGGGATCTTTTATATACACCATCCCATAGAGAGGACAGCACATACCACGGCCTTTTATGTACCAGTCGTGGTGCACTGACTGAAGCGAGAAATATCCCAATGGGCCCACTGACTGGGATCGATCCCAAACCGACCACATATCAAGCGAGCGCTTTACCACTGGGCTACGTCCCACCCCATGTTTTGATAGATATGTCAGGGTTGTACAATTACCTTGTTTTCATTGGGAAGGGTGTGGAAATAGGGCGTCATGTAAATCAATGCAAAAACAGTATTCTAGCTTATAAATCAGTTGATATGTTTGGACTTTCTTCTATGGGATTGAGACACAATAATGTCATGAACGTAGTAAATTAATAAAAATATAACTGCTTTCTAAATTAAATGATGAGTTATCATGGTTGGAAAACGTTTACCCCATGATATCTGTAGCAACTACATCCAGATCTCGTTGTTACCTGTAGCACTAAAATACATTTATAGAGATTTCATTTTGAAACTTTTCTTTTCTTTTTTTTACCCCAGATGGACGCGATGTAATAGTGAACATGAGCGGCGCCGAAAGCACGTCGTCGAAGGGTAGTAGTAAACGGGTGCGGATGGAGGATGACAACGTGGACCCGGATGCTAAGATGATCGTGGAGGAGCACCAGCCCCTGGTCGTGACGGCGCACCAGGATTCGTTCATCAGGTTCTGGAACTTTGACGTGAGTTCTTATAAACGTAATTTGCATTCAGTTAGGTTAGGAGAGAGTCAGTGGAGTAAGTGACTATGCCATCGGTCTTAAGGCTTGTAGATACAGTCAAACCTGTCTTAGCGGCCACCTGTACCTTTCGGTCACCTGTTTTAAGCGGCCACCTCCCCCCCACCCCCAAACGATTTATAATGTAAATGCACCTGTAATAAGCGGACATCTGTCTAACGCGGCCAGCGGCCACCTAAATCGAATCCCAAATCCCTAAAATACTGGGATTGAAACCTTTATAGCAGTTCCATCCCAGAGCTAGGTGCATTGGTTTCTCTCAATTCAACTGATTGTGTTTTTTTCTCTCATTTCAACCAGTGCCCCATTCCAACCAGTGGTATGTGCTTTCCGTGGGAAAGTGCATATACAAGTTCCCTTACTGCATTAGGAAAAGTGTAGCGGTTTTTCTCTGATGACTACGAGTCAGAATAACTGTATATTTGACATCCAATAGCTGATGATTAATTAATCAATGTGCTCCAGTGGTGTCGTTAAACAAAAGAAACTTTTGGTTTATCTCACTACCCACTGTCAGCTAATCATTAACCCTTGTCCGAGGCATCTGACGTGTATTATCAGAACAATGTGTTTAAAACGCCAAAATTGTTATCACATTCTAACAAAAACATGTTTTATTTAACGACGCACTCATCACATTGTATTTACGGTTATATGGTGTCGGACATATGGTTAAGGACCACACATATATTAAGAGAGGAAACCCACTGTCGCCACTTCATGGGCTACTCTTTTCGATAAGAAGCAAGGGATCTTTTATATGCACCATCCCACAGACATGAAAGTACATACCACGGCTTTTGTTACACCAGTTGTGCAGCAAAAAAAAGAAGAAATGTTTTATTTAACGACGCACTCATCACATTTTATTTACGGTTATATGGCGTCAGACATATGGTTAAGGACCACACAGAGTTGGAGAGGAAACCCGCTGTCGCCACTTCATGGGCAACTCTTTCCGATTAGCAGCAAGGGATCTTTTATTTGCGCTTCTCACAGGCAGGATAGCACACATCATGGCCTTTGTTGAACCAGTTATGGATCACTGGTCGGTGCAAGTGGTTTACACCTACCCAATGAGCCTTGCGGAGCACTCACTCAGGGTTTGGAGTCGGTATCTGGATTAAAAATCCCATGCCTCGACTGGGATCCGAACCCAGTACCTACCAGCCTGTTGACCGATGGCCTAACGACGACGCCACCGAGGCCGGTCAGTTGTGGAGCACTGACTGGAATGAGACATAACCCAATGGGTCCACCGATGGGGATCGATCCTAGACCGACGGCGCATCAAGCAAACGCTTTACCACTGGGCTACGTCCCGCCCCTTTTTAGGAGAGCGTCAGTGGAGTAAGTGGCTAATAGCAGTTCCATCCCAGAGCTAGGTGCACTGGTTTCTCTCACTATGCGGTGCCAACTACTCATTAACCCCTGTCCTGGACAGACTTCCGAAGCATCTGAGGTGTATTATCAGAACAACGTGTTTAAAACTCTAAACGACAAAACTGTTATCACATTCTAACAATTTTCGTAACTGAACATGTAAAATGTGAAAAGGGAAGATCGTTTGTGTTACCTGGTAATAATTTGATGTAAATTTCTGCGTCTGCAAATATTTTTATAGTTTATAAATCCGAGACTTAATTCACAAGTCTCTCTTAAAGTGACAGAGTTAAACACTATGACGTATTTGATAACCATTAGAATCGTTTCTGATAATTGAAATCCAACATTACTTAAAACTTTATTGATTAGGTTATCAATCTGAAATTTGTCTGGCCATCCTTGTGCTTCCAATACTACAAAAAGGTGAGGGTTTTTCTTCATATTTTAAAAACGCTGGTACCTCTGAAAAGTAATGATTATGGATAGAAGCTCTAGTTTATTTTTAAGGGTATATCCATGTTTTAACGTCACAACCTCTCATTTCACTCTATTGTAACTTTGTCCAAATTGATTGAAAACATATTTTATTGCATAAACAAAAGGATTAGACACCCTTCTGCCAACTTATTAGGCCCTCTCCTATATACTCACAATATAATGGCAACAATTACTTAATTATAATATAATAGTAACGTCCAAATGTACTACAGGTTTGTAGTTTAACCAAACTTGGTGTCCATTTTCATTCGTTGAAACTTCTGTCTGCGACTTTAAGCTGCACGCTTACACAACATCGCATCGTCCTTATAAGTATTTTTGCATCACACCGCGAGACCGTAATGCTGCGAGTTGAAAGTGAATTTCAGTTAGGTCCATGAATGACACCTGTTTTGTGTTGTGCAGGGCGACCTCTTGCGGGAAGTGATGCCGATGACTCGACGGACGGGGACGGCCATCACGGCGCTGTGTTACGACAAGGACGTCAACATCCTGGTTACTGGAGATCACAGTCAGTTTGTTTTACACATGACCCCTAAAACTTAAACATTATTTTTTGTTTAACGAAATGATGTCCCGTACCACTGAACACTTTTTGGGGTGTTTTGGGGTATTCGTTTTTTCACAATAGAGCAAAATTAAATACACGCACTTGTTTTTAATAATTACACCTAACTTTCACTTGTTATAAGTATTTTTAGTGGTAGAATGCGAACGAGTCCTTACTTTAATTTGTACGACTATGACAAACACTAAATATAATATCGCAGCAATGTTTAGAGTTGTCTTAACAATTACCTTACCAGAGGGCAGCAGATGAAATGAGTGGATGATTCGATAAAAAAAAAAAAACAATTTGGGAGTAAAACAACAACAAAAGAAAAAACAACAACAAAATATAACAACCCCCCCCCCCCCAAAAAAAAAAAAAAAAAAAAAAAAAAAAAAAAATCCAACCCCAACAATAATAATAATAATAATAATAATAATAATAAAAAACCCAACAAATTTCACAAACAGCAACAAAAAACCCTACAAAACAAATGGGCAATGCCTGCTCACTATCAACACTTGCAAATAACAGCTAGACTAGAACAAATGTGCAAAAACGCTGATACATATTTAAAATAATTCTTTCAGAGGGTTACATCACTATGTGGGACGTGAAGAAATTTTTAGAAAGTCCGGAAGCTGAGGATGCTGTGAGTTTGTTTGTTTGTATCATTATTTGTTTTGCTTTTTGTTGAAAGTATTAATTTCTTAAATGTTATGCAAATCCATTAGTTCATAGCAGTGGGGTCACAAATTAAACTACACCACAAACACAAATATCTTGGGTAGGGTCTTATCGGGTGGGCGGGCTGGGATATTCACCACGTATTTTTTATGTGGCCTTATATACAAGACAGTACGTGATTATGTCATAAAGACTATATTTAATGTTTCGAATCGGGATGAAAACTTAAATTTTTGTTTACTATTGCTAGATTAAGTCTTAACGATGCTCAAACGGTAAATCATGTAGCTCGTGTATAATTTATATACAAAAATATCGTTAGAGTTTTACACCTGTCCATTTTGGTATAACAAATATTATCCCAGATCCTGAAATCGTCTGACATTTATTAATACTGTAACTCTATATTTTGTTTCGTTTTTTTGACACAGGAGCCGATAAAGCAGTTGATTTGCTGGAGAGCTCATCTAGTACGGATTGTCTCCCTTGTGTATGTGGATGCACACAAATCTATTTTGTCTGGATCAACGGACGGATCTTTGAGGTTTGTCTGATAATTAACTACGGTAACAGACCGATTGGGGACGACTTTAAACGTGAGGTGGGGGTGGGGGTGGGGGTGGAGGTGGGGGTGGGGGTGATAGTGTGTGGTATATTATGAATACGCCTAGAGAGGGTAAACATGCAGGAAAAGGACAAGGCGTGCCCAGCTTCTAATGGATCTTTGTATTACTCATAAATATTGGGAATTGACAGAAAATGTTCACAGGGATATATAACATTGCTATACAAACAAACCTAATAATAATATATTAAAATTATAGTTATCGTACGTGCTGTTTTCAGTTATATGTCAGGCCCATAGCAACTATATCTGAAGTGGGGGCGGGGGTTCACTCCCCAGTAGAGAGGGGCAGTCTCTAATCTCTTGTAGGGGTGGGGAGGCATCAGCTAGATTTTTATCTTAATTTGTATAAAGTAGGACCAAACAATGTACAGTTTGACCCTCAAGTGTGTGTGGGAAGTGGGTAGGTGGGGATGGAGTGGTGGTACAGCCCCCTGCACCCCGATCACCCGGTTTCTACGGGTCTATATGTGAATACAAACAAAAGAAACACTGTTCTTAATTAAAAGTGGCATTGAATTTCTGTGACCAGTTACCACAGCATGAAACCCATTATACATTATACTAGGATATGGTTCTGTATAACATTTATTTCCTTCCATTCAGCAATTAGTTAAATAATAATTTTATAAATTAAAAGTCTAGCTATATAGTTTTTCTTGTTTTATACAATGTGTTCCTTTTCATTTTTAGGGTGTGGTGGGGTAAGAAAGGTAAATTTATAGGTTTCTTCAGTCAGCATCGTCCATTCCTGTTCCCAGTGTCGGAAGAACTAGCTGGCTCGCCGTCTCTACCGTACGATATCACTGAGGTGAGTTCACAACCATGGAGGCATGGACATTAGGCTTTGTTGTTATATCTAGGAATAAATATTACAGAACTCATCCTTCTGTTTGAATTAATTCAGTTAATACCTACGAATAATGTAAATGAATTAAATATCTTAAAGACAGGAAAATATTTATACAAAATGTTTAAAATACGAGAATCTGCAGTTATGATACAGTGAAACCTCTTAAAACCGGACCGTCTATAAACCGGAATTTCCTAAAAAAAACGACATTTTTCACGGTCCTTTTTTAAAATGAGTACAGAATTTAACCCCTATAAACCGGATACCTCTTAAAACTGGACATTTTACATGGTCCGGAGGGTGTCCGGTTTAGAGGTGTTTCAATGTATTTTGATACTTTGTGTTCTCAAATTTTGCGAAGAGTTTTTATAAACATTTTCTTATATTCTCCTTATCTGTGTTATAAGTTAAAACACCCCCCATTATGTCTGTAAATTGTTATTATATACATGTATATCAACTAATGATCTGTAAACGACCAACGATAATAAATAATTAAGCGCTAAAGTTTATTGTACAGCACAAGGTAAGTCTCTAGTAACGGTTATAATTGTTTTCTAATATTTACATTTCAGACTCCACAAGCTCCAGTAGCAAAGAAAACTGCTGGGCAGAAAATAACCACAGTGCAAAAATTTGAATATCCTTTAATATTTGACAACGAAAAGTAAGTAAACCTATTTTAAAATAGTACATATAAAGTAAATACTTTTTTTTTATTAACATTGACAAAATACTTTAGATTTAATTAATATTGCAGGTTTTCCAAATGCATATCATGTTATATTTTTATGGTTTAGATGGCGCCCATTTCGGAGATCAGCTTATATCCGTCAAACAACGCAACGCCCACAGCCAGAAGATAAGAAATTCTTTGGAGCACTTATAAAACCCAGGGTATGAAATACCAAATATAACAGTTCTGTCTAGTCATGATCAGTTCATTTAAGTAATTTCAGTAATTCATGGTCGAATAGTTTGCAATATATATTATCTTGCTATAAAAAAAACCGAATTAAAAGAGTAGGTAGTACTGGATTATAATTCGACTGTATTAACTGTATTTCAAAGCTTAACGTCGATATACAGTTCAATATTCATATTATTTTGCATACTATGGTCCTTGTAAATAAAAGTGGCTTTAAAGTTGTGATACCAGTGTAAACAATGTTGATGTTTATGGAAACTTATAAATAATGTTGATGTTTATGGAAACTTATAAATAATGTTGATGTTTATGGAAACTTATAGCAATCACCGTAAAAGTCGGGTAGAGTATTTTTAAAACATTAAAATAATTATATTGCAGGGCAAAAAGAATCGTGACATCGATACCGTACACACAGACGGTGTCCATTATTTGAGACTAATACATCACTATATAATGATTACACCTTTACAATATAAATAATAATACGCTATAAATATGTGTCACGGGGATCCTATAATACCCGTAACTGAATAAAACACGATTATCCAAATATCTCTCCTAACTGTATATCTATTAGATCTCTCTGTAACGGGCAGTCCAATACCCGCGTGGCTCGGTTCTAGGTATATCAGAGATAATCTTATATAAAGTATATATAATATAGCACGTTAGTTCACTAGAAAACACAACAAAAACACAATACACTTTGGAATCTGTATTAATACTAAGCTGAAAATATATTTGCCGCAGTTAATTAATTAACAACAACAATAATAATAACAACCCAGAACTAATCACTTAATTAGTTAATCTCTAGGTGTCTAGTTTACACAATATTCTAATCACTTCACCGTGATACAACACACACACGTGTGATAATTGAGAAACGCTTCCAGGGGAACTTAATTAATAAAGGAATTACAACTCTATTCCTAACTGGTTAATTTTTAATTAACCCTTAACTACTCATTCAGTAACCTTGTAATACAGAATTAATACTGGTACCTATCACAATAAAGACAATAACATACAGTTTACCTAGGTCCTCTAGGATAACCGGCTAAGCTTTATATTTTTAGAACAGTGAAGCCTACAATTTACTTCGTCAGTTACCGGAAACACTGTCTAAATAATATTGGTATAATACAGTATTAAAATATTTAAAGTCACATCAATCACATCAAGGTTATACAACAGAGCAGAAATAATATTTACCAAGTCCAAACGGACTAACGTTCCCTGTGAGCCTTCCTTTTGTTTCTCCCCGATAAATCTAAATCCTAGCTATTTATTACAAAAACCCAAATATCGCCTGGGGGTACAAGGCGGTACCGAATACCTACAAGTGATATTTCCACAGCGACCAAGACGGCATTTTTCTTAGATGGTCAGACTAGCTGACGCCACCCGCTCGGAAAACAAGGTCGTAAAACAGAACTCGCGGAGGTATTACGTAACTACTGGCCACATGGCCTCGACACCTGGTCCGGGTGTGTATTAGAGGGTACGGTCGCGCGGAGGTATTACGTAACAAAGTGCCCACCTGGTCTAAGTGCATATTGGGACTGCACACGGCCCTCTAAAACAATTAATATCGCCACAGGCGAAAAAAAATAAGAGCATGTTCCGTCACAATATGTATTTAATTTTTGTTTTAAATAATACCTTTCTCACCAAATTGTAGCTTCATGTATTATGAATGAAATGGATGAACAATATACTAGTAAATGAATTGGAAGACTAAAATCAAAGATATCCCTTCTTCTGCCTTAAATAATGACGGTTTAACATGAAATGTCACTAAACTACTTAATAGTGTTTAATTATAGTTAGCATTATCCTCTTCAAATTCTGGTGCCAGTTGCTCAAATGTTAATTAGCGTAACCAGTGGGTAACAGACACGTTGAAAATCACGGACTAAATCAGTACAGATGATAATTGAAAATATAATGTTATAACGTGATTTAAATAACCAAAGATAGTCATACTTAATCAAATCTTAAATTTATTTTTCAGTTGTGCAAAATTAATTAAAAGGAGAATATTGTCTAAACCATGATTAATTTAATAATGCTTGGACAATTAGACCCTGATGTAAATGATGTTATATAAGACTCATAGCAATCTTTGCACTCCAGGCCTACAATCACCATCTTGAAAGTTCCACGACTGGAGAGAAGTTGCAAGGGGCAGTTTTCAGAGCTCTTCCTGTGTACAGGGTGAGATATTGTCCAACTGCTTGTACAATAATACTTTTATTATCTTGTTAATGTTGCAAGTAATATTTGCACATTTGAATGCAATTTTAGCACATACAAAAATGATCTGAATTTCAATCTGTGACCATCTTCTCGTAGTTATTTATTTATTGGATGATCTTATCCAGTGTAAATATATTGACATTACGTATAGCAGTATTAACATTACCGATCTAACAAACACGAACATATTCAACAAAGACCAAACGTAAACCGTTTTAGTCAATAGTTTATAAAAACACGGACTTATTAAACAAAATAGGTGATTTATTAATTTCTCAACCTGAAATTATAAACTTGTTTTGCATTGTATGAAATTGGTTAAGCGGGTATATTATTGCAATACAATTAAATAAAGGTGACAGTACAGGTTTGCAGTTTGTGCTTACGCTCTGTCATTTCATTTCGTTTCGATTTATATTCATTCTTATATCTAGTTATGGTTCAAGAATGTTATCTGAGGTGTCTCTCCAAAACAATAGGCTAGTTTTTAATGATCAGTGACACAGAAATCGGCCTTATACCTACCGATTAAGTCGTTAACACTCACTCTAGAGAGGGAGCCACTACCGGGGTGGGATCTAGTAACCGGGGTGGGAACCAGTACCAGGGTGGGAGCCAGTACTGGGGTGGAAACCAGTACCGGGGTGGGAGCCAGTACCGGGGTGGGAGCCAGTACCAGGGTGGAAACCAGTACAAGGGTGGGAGCCAGTACCGGGGTGCGAACCCACTACCTGCCAATATTATAATGCTAACTTATTCTCGTACTTGTTTTACACAACAGGTGTGTTCACCTGAGACTCCGAGAACCCCAGTTATGAACTATAGCATGATGACAGAGGACGAGGAGAACTACTATGGAAACTCGACCCTCTTTGGAGCTGTTAAGGTTGGTCGCATTGTAAAGGCGTTGTAACATTAATTGTATTTCACCATTGTGTATTAAGTTCACAGGTGATTTAGGCTTAGCATTTACGTAGTCGTATTAATGATCTTATTTGAAGTAGTGAAACAATAGTATTAAAGTAGATATAATTTGTTGTAAAGAATGCAGTATTCAAGACTTTGCATTTTTAATTTTAAATAGATCTACATTTATTACAGTGCACTGTTTAAAAAATAAGTAACTGTTAAAACAATAATGTAATTTGACTTTTGTTTCACACTACAGCTGTGAATGAGTGACAACAAAGAAGGACGAAAGTTCTGCTACATGTACTAATCAATACTTTAATACCAAGAGCTTAATTCACTAAATTCTTTGCAATCTCGCAGTGCAGTGCAAAAGCGACGAGCAAGAACGATGTGATGTTGTTTATCTGAGCATAAGAGAGCTTTCTGAGTTAGGTCGCCCCTCCCCCTCACACCGATCTAACACCTTGATGGAAAACAATAAAATAATACGTCACGTGTAGGTCATGTGTTACATAAATCAATGAGCTGAATGCAAAATGTTTTAAACCGTGTATTTGGTGGTTTTTGTCGTCCCAACCGGGTTTTTTTGGGGTCAGCATCGCCATGGGCCGGGAGATGTTTTTTGCCTGTCGCCCCGTCGGACTGGGGTGGGACCTAGCTCAGTGGTAAAGCGCTCGCTTGATGCGCGGTCGGTTTAGGATCGATCCCCGTCGGTGGCCTCACTGGGCTATTTCCCGTTCCAGCCAGTGCTCCACAACTGGTGTTGTATGTACTATCCTGTCTATGGGATGGTGCATATAAAAGATTCCTTGCTGCTAATCGAAAAGAGTAGCCCATGAAGTGGCGACAGCGGGTTTCCTCTCTCAATATCTGTGTGATCCTTAACGATGTTTGACGCCATATAACCGTAAATAAAATGTGTTGAGTGTGTCATTAAATAAAACATTTCCTTATTTCCTTCCTTCCTGTCGGACTGACAATTATTTTACAGTTATAATCACACATGAGTCAGCCATGTTTTTGTCCGGCAGGTTTTGATTGGGATTGCAGAATGTGTAGCTTTAATACCGAATGTCAGCCGCCGCCATTCTCGATCCCTTAAAGGGACATTCCCGAGTTTGCTACATTGTAAGATGTTTCCGACTAATAAAATATTTCTATGATTAAACATACATTTAAAATATATTTTCTTGTTTAGAATGCCAGTGTCTGTATAACCAATGTGTTTCTGGTCGTCTTAATATTTGTAAGAAGCCCAAACTAGATTTTGTCTCAAATAATTTCGTACGTACGAAAACATTTATTTTAGGAAATAAAATGAAATTTAACGCAATACAAATATTAGAACGATCAGAAACACGTTTAATATACAGCCACTAATATTTTATGCAGAAATAGATATTTGATATGTAATTACAATCGTTAAAAAGTCTCTGTCAGTCGATAACATCTTAAAAATTGTAGCAAACTCAGGAATGTCCCTTTAATAGATCGGAGTTTGTGCTGTTAATCCAGACTGCTCTAAGAGTATTTTTTCAATTTAACGATTGCTCGACACGTGTGTTACAGTCCAAGATGTTCCAACTGCTCAAATTGCCTATAAAACGTCTAACGTCTTGACTCAAGTCAGCATCTTGAAACGTTAACATCGTAGAAATTGCGTGTGGCGTCATTGCAGATTTGATTCTAGACTCCAAAATTTTATAAGCACCTGATCAATACTGGTAGAGAACTAGTACTGTTTCACTGATTTCTAACCGAGTGTTTGAAGGTACCGTTATTGACACCCGTTAACTGGGCATTCATGTGTATGTATGTCTCGTTTGCTTGAAGTGAAAACCGCAGACCCTCTGACGCCGTTTTCGAACCTTGCCATATTAAAATACACTACGTTGAGAGATAGAGACTGTGAATGTATACGGTCAAACTGTAAGTTTTCCATAATTGCTGGCACAGTGCCGTAATCGTAGACGTTTTGTCTTGTCAAATCATCTTTGAAAAGAGCGATGATGTCATATGATATTCGTAAATACGGACCTAACCCTGCTCAGTTTGCCAAGTGGCACCTGTAACACACACCTTCTTTATCGATGGGTTGAAACGAATCCAGTGTTGCCACCTAACATAATTAATCTTAACAAATAAGTGTTCAGAATTAGCGAAATAATAGTTCTTGAACAGATATAGTGAGATATTCACTGAGGTGTTGTTACTACTAGTATTCAAATATGAGAATCAAAGTGGTAGTTAAAGTTTGGTGTTATTTATAATAATTTGAGTTATTTGAATTTTAATAGAACAGTTTTAATACATTAGAGTACCGCTATCATTACCTAAACTCATACTTACGAGTTTAAAGTTTAGATTAACGTTTAAGAATCTGCACCCAAGAGTTTAATTTCACAGTGTTAACACAAGGGTTTGGACGCAAAGTTTCAATACTATAGTTTAAGTTCAGGATTTAAACATGTTGTTGAACTCTAGGGTCAAATTTAACATTATAAACTTGAGATTCAAATATAGCCATTTGGACTATTGGGTATAATATAAGTGTTTGAACTCAAACAAATATATTCAAGAGGCATACTTCAAACTTTTAACGTTTTAAGCTGCGGTCTTGGTAATCTATAGTCTGTCCCATTCTCCTACAAATCTTTTTTTTGTGTAAATAATATCAGTTTTGTTTGACGTAAAAAGAAAAGTAAAAGTGTTTTGGAAATAACACCCCCCAAAAAAAACCCAACCCCCTAAAAAAATAACCACCCCAAAAAACAACCACCCCCCCCCCCAAAAAAAAAAAAACACACAAAAAAACCCCTCCAACAACAACAAACCAAAACACAATAAAAACAACAACAAAAAGAAAAAGACCCACAACTATTTTTGTGTTCAATTTAGAAAATAATAGGCTCAGAAATAAATAACTTGTAGTAAATTCCATATCATGGAAAAATGTCGTTCCCTGTGGCACCTGTAGATAAAGTGTCACTAGACCGGCCTCGGTGGCGTCGTGGTTAGGCCATCGGTCTACAGGCTAGTGGGTACTGGGTTCGGATCCCAGTCGAGGCATGGGATTTTTAATCCAGATACCGTCTCCAAACCCTGAGTGAGTGCTCCGCAAAGCTCAATGGGTAGGTGTAAACCACTTGCACCGACCAGTGATCCATAACTGGTTCAACAAAGGCCATGGTTTGTGCTATCCTGCCTGTGGGAAGCGCAAATAAAATATCCCTGGCTGCCTGTCGTAAAAGAGTAGCCTATGTGGCGACAGCGAGTTTCCTCTTAAAAACAGTGTCAGAATGACCATATGTTTGACGTCCATTAACCGATGATAAGATAAAAAAAATCAATGTGCTCTAGTGGCGTCGTTAAATAAAACAAAACAAAACAAAAACAATAAAGTGTCACACGCGTGTATTCCTTCTCTTTCATAAACTTAACCTGTTGTTTGACGTGTGCTCCGTTTCTCTTTTCATGTTGCATTGTTTGTACTCCTCACATGCGTGCCTGATTTTCAACAATCGGTGTTATTCTTTTATACCTTGTCTTCATACTAACGTTTCATCGCCAACGAATGAATGTGGAGTGATTAACACAAGTGATATCATGTCGCAACCATCTACTCCCAGTGTGTACATGCCACACATTGTGAATATAGACTTATATATCATTATATTTTTATTCGTATTGCACTGAATATAAAACAAAATTTATGTATTTATATATATGTCTGCCAAAACGCAACTTAACTATTTTGTGAACGATATAAATTTGAATTGACATAATTTGATTTCATTGATTTTTTAAAAACTTTTGCTTTTCTTAAATCACTAATTTGCAATGCTTATCTTATTCGCATTTTCTGTGCTTTTAATTATGTTGCACATCTCTTGCTTCGTTTCTGTACAAATGCACGTCTAACCTATTTTTACGCACTACTCACCCACCAGTATCCCCATCTAAAATATCAGGGTCAGACTCGCGCTAACATACCTCGCATGAAAACTTATTATCTTGCTCTGCAGGGCAGCAAGGCTCTTGGCCGAGGTGAAAAGGCTGGGGCAAGAACTGTGAGTAATTTTCAGTTTTACTGCACAATAAAAGGTTCTGTTGATATATAATATAATATATATATATATATATATATATATATATATATTATAGTTACTTCATGTATAAGTATAAAGAGGGGTAGTATTAAATCACTGACAATGTCTTACTAAGCTGATGACACTAATCATGCACAGCCGATTCCAAACAGCAATGGATAGAACCGAATAAAAACCAGGGACTCTTCGGCCAATATCCAAACGGATAATGCTTCGATGTCAACCTACTAAGCAACTATGTGCAAGAAGACCTAATTTTTATCTTGCCTCCAGCAAACTCATCTAAATCTGGAGTCACATCAGTGATGGTGTAGAAAATTCCTTGAAGTGTAAAGCTGTGTAGATTTGGCATCCAGTCTATAAACAATATTCTGATGTTTTTCGTATGAAACAGAATAAGGTCAGCGTGAAAAAGTAATGAAAAGTCTTATTGCTGAAGGTCATGTCGGCACTTGTTAAATCCATGGCTATTACAACTTATTATTAAAGCAACTCTTGGACTCTAGAATAAAATAATCCCATTGCTGCCACAAGGATTGTCCATACCGACATCAGCAATTTTTTTTGGTAATCCCCACACTAGGTAAAATGACAATACCACTATACCACAATCATCGACTAGTCGTAGAGCACTGACGAGTACATGCAACGACATTCTAACACAAGAAAATGAAACTATTCCAAAATGGCTATATTATCAATGGCCATTTCAGAGAACATATCCGTTAATTTTCACTTTCTAACAGCATGTGTTGTTTATACCAAACATTTGGTTTTCGGGTAGAAGGGGAAAATATGGTCAAATGTTTTTACGATATTATAATTAGTATTTAATATGCTTAGAGAGATGTAAGAGTATAAAAGTTAAACAAACTAATCCCTGTAAGATGGCTGTCGCAACACACCCCGTAAGACTCATTCACCACACAATTATTATGATGTGCAAAAATTTCGTTTCAGAGTAATATCGTCGTTTCTAGGCCATATATAAGATTTTAAAAATATTATTATTTAATTAATTATTATTATTATTTTAGTACTTAAAGCTAGGTTTCTGTGCTAACATATCGTACATCTCTAAATTATTCTATGGTAATTAATACACATAATGTTCGTGCAAATTAAAATATCACTTAGATTGTCTGTAAGTCGTTTTATCCTACATGCATATATTTATAGATAAACATTAGTATACTAGTATTACAACACAGATTAGATGAATATTATTGTCATCATAGTTACTTTATGATAATAACAAAGGAGGATGTTTTTTTTGTTTTTTTACCAGTGATGAACAGGTATTTCAAAACTTTACAAAATTTGTATCTAACGAGACTCTTTTTAATCATGTGTGCGGTTGCCGTTTCACTAAAATAACCTCATTGTATTTGTTAGTAGCATAATGCACCATCTAACTGTTAAGACAGAAAAGATAGGGTTTTTTTTTCATACCCGATAATCTCCAAAGAGCAAAATTACCAAAATGTCTGACATCTAATTGCCGATGATTAATAAATCAAAATGCTCTAATGATGTCGTTAAGTACAGGGCTTCTAGATTATGGTAGTCCCACTCCCATGGCTAGTGATATTCAATGTTGCACTAGTAAATAACTACTATTGCTATGCCTGACGACTAGTAATTTTTTTTTTTCAAATGTTGCAGTTAAGTATACTTTTTAAATGTAAATATCTTGATCCCCACCCCTATCACCAATGTTAGTATTTTTAAGCCATATCTCTCTCTTTAGGTGACATATCCGATTTTTACTATTATTTAGTAAAATTGTATTAACTAAAAGTAAAGTATTTTTAAACATGGCTAGTAAATTTTTAAAATCACTTATCCTATGGCTAGTAAATTTTTAAAATCACTTATCCTATGGCCAGTAAATTTTTAAAATCACTTATCCTATGGCTAGTAAATTTTTAAAATCACTTATCCTATGGCTAGTAAATTTTTAAAATCACTTATCCTATGGCTAGTGAATTTTATAAAAATTCTAGAAGCCCTGTAAGTAAAACATTTTTTTAACGTGGTCTCTTGAGCACCAAGTGATTGCTTTGTACAGGTATGTTTGTACTATACTGGACGATTTGGAAACAAAAACACCCAGGTGGTTTCGTAACCATGTGGCCGCAAATCGCAAGTGTCTGCTTTTAGACGAGTTGACCACTCTAATAGGTTTCTCTACTAGACATGTAGTTGTTGTTGATATAATCGTAGATAATAATGTGGATCTTGTTTTGCAGGTTCCAATTTCCTAGGTGCGTTTCGTTCTGAATTTATAGTTCAAATGATTACGCAAAATACACAGAATAGCACGCCATTGTGGTAACGTGTGTTTGAGACGTTTGAAATAATACATATATATATATATATATATATATATATATATATATATATATATATATATATATATATATATATATATTAGTGTGTTTGTGTAACACCGTATATAGTTTTGTCTGTTTATATAATATCATATGTTTATGTCGGTTTATTTAATACCAAATACCACTATTTAGTTATATTGGTTTCGGTTTGCCGTTAGTACTAACACGACTGCCATATATACAGATTGAGAGTAATCAGTTTGTGCATGCACAATAAGAATAACAACTAGTCTGTAAATAAAACAGAGGGAAAAGGGAGAAAAGCAAAGAAGATATTTGGCAAGTAAGGTTCAAACGTGTCATGGGAACCACCGTCCCAGCTATCTGGGTTCTACGTCTGAGATAGGGGAATGAATGAATGAATGTTGAACAACACACCAGCACAAAAATGCACATCGGCTATTGGGTGTCTAGCTTTTGGTGAGAGAAAAAGCTGTGTTGTGACTTTGAGAGAGAGAGAGAGAGAGAGAGAGAGAGAGAGAGAGAGAGAGAGAGAGAGAGAGAGAGAGAGAGAGAGAGGGGGGAGAGAGAGATAGAACACGAGAGAGAGGGAGAGAGAGAGAGAGAGAGAGAGAGATGAGAGAGAGAGAGAGAGAGAGAGAGAGAGAGAGAGAGAGAGAGAGAGAGACACACACACACACACACACACACACTCACACTCACACACACACAGAAAGAGGGAGCCACTACCGCCATATAGGTTACACCTACCGATAAAACAGAAATGATTATTTTATATGTACTTTCCCACAGGCAGGGCGGGGCAGGGCAGGGCATGACAGGGCAGGGCAGTACAAACCACATCATTGATGTATCAATCAGGGGAGATGAACTCTGTGGCACGGGGACATGAGTCCATTCAGTGCCATCGAATGTAATGTACTACTTGGTTTATCTTTTTTGGTATCCAGATATTGAGTATTTTATGACATTGTGTATGGGTCTTAAATGTCAATATATTTTAATATTCTGCTTTGCTATTATCATTAATACATTATTTAGTCCATTGTTCATCGTGGTTACTGATAAATAATATAATACAGTACAACACGAAACAATTACCTTATTATTAATAATAATCTTTCTTATTATACAATATATTTTAAAGGTTATTACTCTTTTTCGTTTCTGTTGGTATCAGAGATTGGTGTTGCATCTATTTTTAATTATGTGTTATATTTTGGTTTCTCTTCGCTAAAATGTGGGAGATATTGATCATTACTGCATATGTATTTTATACCTTTATAGTAAGGACATTTATACGTTTTAATATAATTGCTTACAGACGTTTTATTGGTGTCGATAATCACCTTCAACATTTACAAGGACAAAATTATTTTTTTTTTTTTCAGTTTTAATGTCCTATAATATGATTACATAATCTATTATCGTGTTAATATTAACACCATGACATATTCACAAATGTTGTTCCTGTGGACACCTTTTATTGTTTTGGTTTGTTTATGGACACCACTAGAGCTCATTGATTTATTAATCATCGACTATTGGATGTCAAACATATGGTAATTTTGACAGTCATAGAGATGAAACCCGCTACATTTTTCCATTAGTAGCAAGGGATATTTTATATGCACCATCCCACAGACAGCATAAACCCCTCTGAACCGGGCACCCTCGAGACCAAGTAAACTGAGGTTTTAAGAGGTATCCCGTTTAGAGAGGTTATTTTCTGTACTGATTTTAAAAAAAAGGACTTTGAAAAGTGTCCAGTTTTGGAGGAATTCCGGTTTACAGAGGGTCCGGTTTTGGAGGAATTCCGGTTACCAGAGGGTCCTGTTTTGAGAGGTTTCACTGTATATATATATATATATATATATATATATATATATATACTGATGGGAAGAAATAAGAGACCACATAAGTAGTGGCAGTAAATATTGGCTGTAACCAAAACACTCATCAGTGAAAGGTAAAGTTTGTTTTGTTTAACGACACCACTAGAGTACATTGATTAATTAATCATCGGCTATTGGATGTGAAACATTTGGCAAATTATGACTCGTAGTCATCAGAGGAAACCCGCTACATTTTCCCATTAGTTTCATTAGGGATGTTTTATATGCACTTTCCCACAGACAGGAAAGCACTTACCACGGCCTTTGACCAGTTGGGGTGCACTTGTTGGAAAGAGAAAAAAAACCAATCAGTTGAATGGATCCGCCGAGGTGGTTTAATCCTGCGCGCAAGCACCTCAGATGAGCGCTCAGCCGACTGAGCTAAATCCCCCCCCCCCCCCCCCCCCCCCATCCATTATGTAAGGAAGGAAGGAAATCTTTTTTATTTAATGACGCACTCAACACATTTTTTTATTTATGGTTATATGGTGTCAGACATATGGTTAAGGACCATACAGATATTGAGAGAGGAAACCCGCTGTCGCCACTTCACGGGCTACTCTTTTCGATTAGCAGCAAGGGATCTTTTATATACGCCATCCCATAGACAGGATAGCACATACCACGGCCTTTGATGTACCACTCGTGGTGCACTGGCTGGAGCAAGAAATAGCCCAATGGGCCAGCTGACGTGGATCGATCCCAAACCCACCGCGCATCACACGAGCGCTTTACCACTGGACTACGTTCCCGCCTCCATTATGTAAGGAAGCTAACCATTTTATTTACATTCAATTCCACATCAGTAACGTTCAATCCCACATTATATCTTTGTATTTTATACTTGGGATCGATCCCTGTCGGTGGCCCATTGGGCTCTTTCTCGTTCCAGTCAGTGCACCACGACTGGTATATTAAAAGCTGTGGTATGTGCTATCCTGTCTGTGGGATGGTGTATATCAAATACCTCTTGCTGCTAATGGAAAAATATAATCAGAATTACCAAATGTTTTACATCCAATAGACGACGATTAATAAATCATTATGGCTCTAGTGGTGTCGTTAAACAAAACACGCTATAACTCTTTTTGTAGTTTATATCGACAAAACTACAGTAATGAAATGAATTTGTTTCCATCACTATATATTAGTGATTTCATATGGGGAGGAGACAACGCATTGCATTTTAGAGGTGTTTGTGTGTGTGTGGGTGTGTGTGTGTGTGTGTGTGTGTGTGGGGGGGGGGGGGGGGGGTCCGTGTCATCCTGTCCCAACCCCGCTTCCTGCTACGAATATATCTCCGAACTGAAAAACAGAAGGAGAAAACCCCCCAAAAAACAACCAACGAACTCTTATCAATTAAGCTTACTGTTGTTTCAAGTTTTATGTCTGTGGTAAATGTCATGAAATGGATACTATGACCAGATGAGATAACACCCGTTATAGATTAATAGAACAATAGATAAATATAGAGATGTTAGAGATAGATATAGATACATGCGCGCGCACACACAGACACACACACACACACACACACACACACACACACACACACACACAGACACACACACTCGCACATACATACCTTCACACACGTACCCCCCACACACCTACAACACACACACGCATCTACACACACAGACCCAGACACACACACCTACAACACACAAACACACACATACACACACACATATATACACACACACACATATATATATATATATATATATATATATATATATATATATATATATACACACACACACACACGCACACACACACACACACACATCAAGATATAAGCTGTTGCTCGCCAACTCGCCAAATGCGAATTGAAAGTTGAATTTGACGCATAGATATATCATTATTAATTCGCCAAAACCCCAATTATTCGAAAATTGTTTGTTATTTATGTACCACCATTTTGTACTGTTTCGCGACAGATTTTCTTAGACAATATGGCAAATTGCTAATATTGTATGGGCTTCAGCTTATACAATGTATATATGTATATTTGTTTTTCACCTAGTTGAAACAATTTTAATATGCGAACTCTATATGACTAGTGCCTTGTTCCCGGACAGCTATATTCGCCTGCGGTTGACGATGTGAATATAAGATCTGTATGTGTTAATAGTAAGCGCAGTAAAATATTACCGTATCATCTTTTCTTATTTCAACTTTTCTTTTTATCTTTCAGCAGAGTCAAGTGAAACCGAAGAAAAGTGTGACCAGAAACGTATATGCAGGTGTTCCCACACGCTTCAGTCAAATCGACCCAACGTCCGTGGTTTCTCCAAAACGGAGATGATTTTAAAACAGTTTTACTTACTCTACATAATCATTTATGACGTCAGAATGCCATTACCAGTCTTCTTCTATTGTGAAACATAAAATACTGAAACATTGATCGAAGGTATGCTTGCAAATTGTTCTTGATTATCTCAGATGAATTGCTACTGTATAATTTGTCGGACAATGGAATGACAGGCTGCTGCAATAGAATATACGATGTGTCAGGAGAGAGGAAAAAAAAGTTAAATATAATAATTTGTCTTGAGTGACGACATAACCAGTGGTTCATATTAGAATCGAAAGACAGTTGATTATTTCCTCAGACTATTTTATACGGGTTTGACATAGCAATTACTTAGTGCAAGAAGAAAAGGAAGCGTTTTGGCATTTACGAACTTCCTATTCTGTGGATATTTATTTATCCAAATACTTATACTGAATCAAATAAGAGCATGGCCATAGACATGATTATATATACTAATGACTGGGGGCCACCCACTTTGATGGGGGAGGCAACCACACGGTTTTATGAGACGAGTTATGGGGCGACAGGAAAATATAAAAAGTAGAAACTTGAAACTTACTAAAACAGAGATCAAAACAAACTAGTTACAAAAAAAAGAAAAAAAAGAAAAAAGAAATAATAATAATAATTTCGGCGACATCCTACTGCCTTCATAAGGGAAAGGGGCGGGACGTAGCTCAGTGGTACAACGCTCGCCTGATATGCGATCGATCTAGGATCGATTCCCGTCGGTGGGCCCATTGGGCTATTCTCGTTCCAGCCAGTGCTTCACAACAGGTATATCAAAGGCTGTGGTATGTACTATCCTGTCTGTAGTATGGTGCATATAAAAAATATCTTGCTGCTGATCGAAAGGAGTAGCACATGAAGTGGCGACAGCGGGTTTCCTCTCCCAATGTCTGTGTGGTCCTTAACCATATGTCTGACGTCATATAACCGTAAATAAAATGTGTTGAGTGCGTCGTTAAATAAAACATTTCCTTCATTCTTAAGGGGATTTTAATTCTCTACCTACTAAAAAGAAAGAAATGTTTTATTTAACGACGCACTCAACACATTTATTTACGGTTAGACATATGGTTACGGACCACACAGATTTTGAGAGGAAACCCGCTGTCGCCACTACATGGGCTACTCTTTCCGATTAGCAGCAAGGGATCTTTTATTTGCGCTTCCCACAGGCAGGATAGCACAAACCATGGCCTTTGTTGAACCAGTTATGGATCACTGGTTGGTGCAAGTGGTTTACACCTACCCATTGAGCTTTGCGGAGCACTCACTCAGGGTTTGGAGTCGGTATCTGGATTAAAAATCCCATGCCTCGACTGGGATCCGAACCCAGTACCTACCAGCCTGTAGACCGATGACCTAACCACGACGCCACCGAGGCCGGTCTCTACCTACTAATGCTTTATCCATATTTTATTGTATCCGTTTAATAAATAGAGTAGAACTGGTTTCTGTCTTAAGGTATCGGCTTTATCCTGCGAAGTTATTTTATTTATCATGCAAGCCAACTAAAACGAGCAATTAATGAAATAAACTGTTTTACAACTTTACTGTTTTCCAAAGTAGTATTGCCGCCGAAACGTAGGGGAACACATTCTAACGAACCTTTTCTGTTTTGGGATTTGTGTACAGTTTGTTAAAAATGGTTAACATGAAATGATAGTTTTACTAATTTAGGTTTAATAGGGGTAACGTGTACATTGACCCGGAACATGGATGTTATTTAACAACAGCAATGCCATGCCACACCACATTGCTCGCATGCAAGTGACAAAACATGATTGTTTTGCACTGGTGAAAACAGTTAAAGGTTTCTTTAATGACACCAATGATTTGTTAACCATCGGCTACTGGATGTCAAACATTTGGTAATTCTGACATATGGTCTTAGAGAGGAAACCCGCTACATATTTCATTAGTAGCTTGGGATCTTTTATATGCACGATGCCACAGGCAGGATAACACATACTACGGCCTTTGATATACCAGTCGTGGTGTGCTGGCTGGGATGAGAAATACTCCAGAGAGCTCACAGACAAAGATCGATCCGAAACCGACCGCGCATCAGGCGGACGCTTTACCATGACCTACGTCCCACCCCTTTGTAAACTCATTACAGGCCTCGTGTTAAACTTGAAAGTAATACGGGTGTAAAGTTAACCGTTACAGCAATTGGGAAAACAACAAAGTCGTCCTTATAAATACATAGCTAGAGGTACGGTATTCTAGAGCGTCTGTGAGCTGGGCAGTGCGTTGCAGAGGTCGTTAGAATCGTCGGAAGCAGAACAGATAATTAATTTATAATCAAAGGAACCGCCATAGTTCAAAACAGATTCGTCAAATGACTGCCCAAAGTCAAGGGCACCCCATGAGACATCGCGCACAGAGGAATGACAAATCTGATTACATCTTCTAAGTAATTGTTTTACGATTGACCTACCACCTCCGCGGGTTTATAACTCCTCTCCACCGCCACCAGAGACTGTGTGGGCACGTACACATGCCGGATTCAACCGGAGACCGTGGGTTCTAGTTGTCTGTCAGGCATGTGTACAAGAAATTATGCAGGTGGCGGGCAGGGGGGGGGGGGGGGGGGCGAAGCTACACATAGCTGCAAGTGGGATATTATCAAGTATCGATCTTCTTCGGGCACAGCGAAAACGAACATTTGGGATTGGGGGCAGGTCGAGTGGGGTTGGTGGTGGGGGATGCTGTGTCTGATTAGAGGGTACCAGAGTTTCTAGAGGAGTTTAGGCGCAAGATCCTCGGGGGAAATTGTGAAAACTAGATGTCCTGAAGTGCAATTTCCTGCATTCTTCGGGTGACATATGCAGGTATATGCATATAAAAAAACCCTCCCAAAACTCCCCTTCTGGAGGCGAGCCTGTCGTTAGTCGTGGTTTAATGTGAGGTTTTATGGCTGTAAATTCGAGACGTGACATAGCTGAATTGAACGTAGTACACAGTGCCGCATTGTGGAAGTTCACAGCTTCTGTTGAACAATGGGGTCGACTTCCAGTCTGGTTATGTACAACAGCCCTAAGTTCAGCCAGCATACGTTTCGCTAACGTTCGCAAACTAATTGACTGGTTCCCAACGTAGCCATTTGGTTTACTGTAAAGCGCATAAACCAGTCTAGCGAACGTTTTTTCCACTCTGTCTGGTTGAACACAGCCCAGTATGACGGTCCACGAGGAAATATCGTACAGCCCAGTACACTAAAATATTGTACAGTTATCCTCTCGTTTATTTATACAGAAATATCACAATTTATGTAACAAGGTTTTTATTTATTTTATTTGGATCAGCGTATTCGATTACATTCATATACTTAGAGCAATTCTAATATTCCTGTGCATATACTACATTTTTGAGATCAGTTGGCACAGATGCTTTTCAGCCGTGTTGTAACAAAATTCTGCAAATTACGTCAGTACTTTTATTTAACGAAAATGTAATATGAAACTTGTCGGAAATGACTGAATGTAGTGGTATACCGTGTTTGTTTTAAACAGTATTATGTACATAGAACTATATATCTGAATATTAAAAAAAAAAAAAACCCGAATATATCTATCTATCTATATATATATATATATATATATATATATGTATGTATTTGCATATATAAATGTTTCTATGCGAAAATTGTATATTGTATGTATATGTAATATTTATTATATTTAGTTACAATAACTATCTTACTGTTACATATTAATAATAAAACAATATAAATATATTCATTTGTTTGTGGTTAGTTCAATTATTGGCCTGGTGATAACTTAAAATATTAAAAGCGCTTGGGTGTTGAATATTTTGAGTAGATTTTTGTTATTTTAAATTCACACACACACACACACATACACACACACACACACACACACACACACACACACACACACACACACACACACACACGAAAACACTCTCAACATTGCCATGTATGTACTAGCTACTTAAAATGGAAAATGGTATCATAGAAAGAAAACATATTATGGTAATTAACACATGTCGGGGACTGATCCAGTGGGGCTGACAAAATTAGACAGAGGGTGTCACGGGGATCCTATAATACCCGTAACTGAATAAAACACGATTATCCAAATATCTCTCCTAACTGTATATCTATTAGATCTCTCTTTATCAGGAGTATTTTATCAACGTTTTGTTTATGTTACACACCTAAGCAAGCATTACCCCCCCCCCCCCACACACACACACACACACACACACACACACACACACACACACACACACACACACACACACACACACACACACACACACACACACACACACACACACACACACAAACACATATACATAAACACACATACACTCACCCACCCATTCCCGCTACTGTTGATAGCTTTGAACGGGTCGTTATCTCATTTTACCATCGGAACCAAGTTAAAAAAAGCTGGTCATTACAGCTCTACAAGAAACGTGACCTGACTTCAATTATTGTGTTCGAAAAAACTGTGTGCGAAACCGGATGTTCCATACTGAATCCTGGATCGCAATATCCGTTACAGTGAAATTTAATGGAAATTAAATAGTTAGAAGTTGTTAAAATGCATTAGCATATTTAATCAGCGTTAACTTCCATAAACTAACGTGTAGCTGGTACTAGACTCATTGGCGTAGCTAAAATTTTACATCGGGGTGCCCACACATTGGCGGGATAGAGGTAAAGTTTGTTTTATTTAACGACATAACTAGAGCACGTTAATTTATTAATCATCGCCATTTGGATGTCAAACATTTGGTCATTTTGACATATAGTCTTAGAGAGAAAACCCGCAACATTTTTCAATTAGTAGCAAGGGATCTTTTAAATGCACCATCCTGCATACAGGATAGCACATACCACGACCTTTAATATACCAGTCGTGGTGCACTGGCTGGAACGATAAGTAACCCAATGGGCCACCGACAGGGATAGATCTAACACCGACCGCGCATCAAGCGAACGCTTTACCGCTGGGCTACACTGTCTAGGACTCCTTACATGGGGTCCGACGCCATATACCCGTACATAAAATGTGTTGAGTGCATCGTTAAATAAAACATTTCCTTCCTTTTCGTCCTTGCATGGGGCGACAAAAAACATATAAAAGGTAGTGGGTGAAAAAGACATCTGTGATTAAACTAGAAAAATAATTTTAAAAATCTTCGAAATATGAAAAAGGAGGAAATGGTTATTTAACGACGCACTCAACACATTTTATTTACGGTTATATGGCGCCAGACATATGGTTAAGGACCACACATATATTAAGAGAGGAAACCCGCTGTCGCCACTTCATGGGCTACTCTTTTCGATTAGCAGCAAGTGATCTTTTATACACATCATCCCACAGACAGGATAGTACATACCATATATATATATATATATATATATATATATATATATATATATATATATATATATATTTGGCATTAATACTAATTTGAATAAATGTTGTTATCCAGATATGGGCATTTTCGTTTAATTCGGAGAAAAAAAATCAGCCTGCCCTACCCCACCACCCGTTACAAAAAATGGGAACCCGTACACTTATATCTGAAAGAGTACCTCCCAAAACTCGGTTATTGATATTCTCCAAATTTCATCTTGAAGAATTCATTCGTGTATGGATTGACGTCTCCAACGTGCGTCTAAAATCAACGCAAGAAACATGAAAGTAGCTTCTAACGTGTTAACAACGGAAACAGATACTAATAAGTTAATTGCAATCTCGAAAAGATGCACCTGCTTGGACAAGACAACACACACTGCTGTTGGTGGTGGAATAATGATTTCTGTGGCTTGAAGACACGAGTGAAAAACAGATGTCGTCAACCAGTGACAGGTAGTCAGTCTGGGAGGTGGCTGAACTCGGGAAAAGCGCAGTAAACAATAGCTGAAGGTCGCAGGAAAACAGCAGGCTGCGTCTACAGTCACTTGATTACTTGTACCGGCCTCGGTAGCGTAGTGGATAGGACATCGGTCTACAGGCTGGTAGGTACTGGGTTCGGACTCCAAACCCTGAGTGAGTGCTCTGCAAGGCTCAATGGGTAGGTGTAAACCACTTGCACCGACCAGTGATCCATAACTGGTTCAACAAAGGCCATGGTTTGTGCTATCCTGCCTGTGGGAAGTGCAAATAAAAGATCCCTTGCTGCTAATCGGAAGAGTAGCCCATGTAGTGGCAACAGCGGGTTTCCTCTCAAAATCTGTGTGGTCCTTAACCATATGTCTGACGCCATATAACCGTAAATAAAATGTGTTGAGTGCGTCGTTAAATAAAACATTTCTTTCTTTCTTGATTAAAAGCGCTCTTATATCATAAACATGTTAAAAGTTAATATCTATGTTAAAATTGATATTAATCTGGAAGTAATCAGCTATAAAACCGAATCTGGTTTGAAAAAAGTGAGAGACTGTACGTAACAATACTCTCTAACGGCTCAGGCTTGTAGGAAGGCTATTTCATATATGTTTGTATGAAGGACGCGCGCGCGTGTGTATGTGTGTAAATGCGTGCGTGCGTGCGTGTGTGTGTGTGCGTGTGGTTACACAATTTTAATCCTTCAATTTCCCCAAACGTGATTTTCTAGAATCTGTAAACTTTTCGGCTCTACTTCTTCCACAAAATAATTTGAAATCACGATCAACATTGAGGCAACGGGTCCTAACGTCGTCGTGTCGCTGTGTTATGCTATATTACAGAGGGAGAGAGGAGAGAGAGAGAGAGAGAGAGAGAGAGAGAGAGAGAGAGAGAGAGAGAGAGAGAGAGAGAGAGAGAGAGAGAGAGAGAGAGAGAGAGAGAGAGAGGAAGACCGAGATACTGAGAGAGAAGAGACAAAGGGGTGAAGACAGAGACAGAGAGACACAGAGAGCGAGATACAGACAAAAAGACAGAGGCAGAGAGAGATGTCAGTTAGTGTGGACGTGTTGGCTAACTATATCGACTTCGCTGTAACACACAAACATTAACCAGGCGTTACGGACAACGTGCTTGGAACTTAATTTAAAATAAACAGAATGAATCCGATTCCTTATTCATACTAGGATACCACTTCAATACAACGAAAGGCTTTATACATTTCACGCCTGCCTTTGAGACGCTCACGTAAACATCTAAATTTAATACGCAGTACATAATTTTCAACCGGAAGAATTGTGGAAGTGACTTCGATCTATTGACGAGATCTATTTACGAGTATAATATTCAAAGGAAACCCGATAAGAAACTGAGGGTCATGTCGGTGAAACACAAGAAATACACAGTCTACAATATCATAATCCATCTATTAATAGGGTTTTTTCTTCTTCTAATTTGTGTTCTTGCCTGGGGCGAAACTTGATAGTAGTTATAATATTGAATTTCCCGGAGAGGCTTATTCTTAATTGGAAGTCAAGTTTCAAATTATAGATAATCATTAAAAGGTAAAGTTAATATTCATATATGCTCATTTAGAAACATTATGAATGTGGCCATGAATTTATTTTAAGAGGTAATGATGTACAATAATTGCATTCTAGTAACATATTGTCATTGATAAAGAATAAATAATTCGTTTTAATGATTAACAATTTTACTAAAAATAAGGAAAATCAATTTTCAATTCCTTTGGTTCAATAATTATAATTATTTTAACCTACTGGTAAAAGTGCTTTCAACAATCTGACATTAGTTTCTGATTTCATAAATCTATAAAGCAATTATGTTTTCTTCCTGGTATGTTTTATAAAACTTTTAAAACGAAAAGGAAGAAAGTTAGGCACAAAGAAATATAGAAATAAAAAAGTTTAAATTAGACTGCTCAGCCAAAATATTTTAGGTGATTCGAGCAAGTGAAATGGGCTGCCAAAATAAAGTGTATCAGACCATTAAAAATTAGATCATGTAATGTTTGCCGGACACCTACCAATTAGCGACTGTCGAGTCGGCATTAGTCTAAAAATGTGCACCTGCATAAATAAATATTAAATTTAATATAACTTTTCTGTGGGCCGGGCTTACCCCCCTACCCTTTCCCTTGCCTCTGGGGACTAAATAATATATTTTTTTTTTTAATAAATTATAATTTTTGTATTTTTATTTTTAGACTTCCCCATCTAAATTTGCGTTAATTTTAAATAATTATATAGGTGTAGAGTAGGGATTTCTGTATTTCTTTTGGGAACGCATTCAAAATTATTAATGTCGACATAATATATTTACTCTTTTTGACCTCTATTATAGTTAGGTTTTTCCTGCCCCGAGTCAGACCACCGATTATATCGGAGGCCGGACTGGGGATAGGCGTGCTCGAAACCATAGAGGTATGTGAGCACGTTTAACACATATCTAATCTAATCTAAAAGCACCTGCATACACCAACCGACGCGACAGTATAATCGGGGCAAAAGGGGAGATTAGACGCGAATGTGGAGTCGGCGTTAATCGGTAGGTGTGCACAAGCATTAGACTTTTGAACAAACGGAGAAGTCCCAAGAGGTTGACTAGGGAGAGTCTATCTACGGTTCCGAGTCCCAAGAGGTTGACTTCGACTCGAGCTCGCGATGAGACAAGACGCTGTACCGTGTGCTCTCGATTTACCCGCCCCCAACTACTTCGCCAAAGAGGAAGACGACGCCACCAGCGGAGACTTCCTTCGACGCTACGGCAGGCCTGCTGGACACCGCCATGACCCAGTCGACACCGCCATGACCCAGTCGCCGCCGCCGCCTCCTGTGTCGACTTCTACGCCCATGCCTGCTCCGGTGCAGCGGTCGACTTTACAGACCGCTCCCGTTGAGCCGCATGTGGATGTTGTTGGTGCGACGGCGGCTGGAAAAAGGAAGGCAACGTCTCCTTCAGTCCAGCCAGCGCGACAGCCTCACGACCCTGCACGCAAGGATGACTGGCACTTGGCTTTGGGGAAACTCAAGGCTCAGTTCCACGACTACGTGCAGGGTGACACCACGGATATAGCGAAGCTGAGGGGCCGAATTTCCAACCAGAACTGGAAACCACAACCAGACGGATGCCACTATGAGCTCCACACACTCAGGCTACAAGAGAACAGGACGGGACTCATCGTGACCCACCGGCGCCAGAAGATCTACCGCCAAGCGATTTTACTGACAGAATTGGACAACAACACCATCCATCGAATCGTCAAGACGATCTGCGGCGCCGGCTACGAAGTCGTCCTCCAAAACTTGGCCACGAGACGTCATCTGCTCCCGTCCTTGAGTGTGACACCGCTCCTCAGCTCGCCGTGGGTTCAGCCTCCGCACCCTAACGGCCTTAACGAGGCCACTCACGTGGACATATAGGTCGGACTTTAAATATTTAGACCTTTGTTCAAAATTTTATGTCGAAATTACCTCTTTTTTTTTAATATTATTAAATAGTCCGATCCTCTCTTCTTTCTCTTATTTATTTTTGGACTGTCCTTCAAAAATGCTCCAAATTATATAAATATTCGGCCGAGCAGTCAATTCATTTTATGTTTGGCTTGTAATTTTTTATTATTTTTTAATCCTACTAATTTCTTTTACTAATTGCTATTTTCAAAATTCTGTCCATTCCCCCCCCCCCCCCCCCCCCCTGTTAAACTAGTTATCTATCTAGCTAATTTCTTTTTGACCGTCCAATCTAATCTAGAGACCAAATGTAATGAGTAGATTTATTTTTTTAATTAATTATATTAATTTGAGATGCGCATCAAAATTTTAAAGCCCCACTAATTAATTTTTGGATGTAAATTTCAAAATTGTCCCCTTAATTTTTTCTGTCCCGGGATAGGCCCCTGGCTATCCAGAGACAGGCCCCGGGACGGACATGCTCGAAACTCTAGTGGTATATGAGCATGTAAAAATTATTCGCACTCGCACCAAGAGGTTGGCTAGGGAGAGTCTATCTACGGTTCCGAGTCCCATGTGGTTGGCTAGGGAGAGTCTGTCTACAGTTCTGAGCTGTTATCTGGTTAGAGATGACACAGAACTAGAATCTGCTGGGCATTCCCAAGGTATTCTTCCCGAAGCATTAGCTTCAAAATCCGATGAACGGTATGGTAGTCCATCTCATAATTGTCACCCCTCGTGGGTGTTATCAATACTACCCGTTATCCGTAGTGTCCGACACAGATGAACCTGGTGAACTTCTCTCGATGCTATCAGTTTATTCTGTGATGAGATGTCTGTACTCGGGCTTGATCTTTCCCAAGATCACGGTCCATGGAGACGTCCCTTCCGTAGATAGTGTGTTGACTCTTCTCCTCATGGAATTCCTTGTCTTTAGGCCTGCAAACCACCCCCTATTGCCATCACCGCCCCCAAGGACGGGAGGTTGTGACAACAAAAACCCCCAGGTTGTTCTGGTTCTTAGCTCGCCGGTTCGTCCACGTGAATGATATGATCGTCTACGGCTGCCTTACCCGCCGATTTGGCGCCGGAGATGCTACTGTCTTTGTACGCCGTCGGTGGACCCAATGGGCTATTTCTCGTTCCAGTCAGTGCTCCACAACTGGTATAACAAAGGTCGTGGTATGTACTTTCCTGTCTGTGAGATGGTGCATATAAAAGATCCCTTGCTGCTAATCGAAAAGAGTAGCCCATGAAGTGGCGACAGCTGGTTTCCTCTCTCAATATATATGTGGTCCTTAACCATATGTCCGACGCAATATAACCGTAAATAAAATGTGTTGAGTGCGTCGTTAAATAAAACATTACAGTTCTGTCTTCGTACGAAACACACTGGTCTCGGTGGTGTCGTGGTTAGGCCATCGGTCTACAGGCTGGTAGGTACTGGGTTCGGATCCAAGTCGAGGCATGGGATTTTTAATCCAGATACTGACTCCAAACCCTGAATGAGTGCTCCGCAAGGCTCAGTGAGTAGGTGTAAACCACTTGCACCGACCAGTGATCCATAACTGGTTCAACAAAGGCCATGGTTTGTGCTATCCTGCCTGTGGGAAGCGCAAATAAAAGATCACTTGCTGCTAATCGGAAAGAGTAGCCCATGTAGTGGCGACAGCGAGTTTCCTCTCAAAATCTGTGTGGTCCTTAACCATATGTCTGACGCCATATAACCGTAAATAAAACATTTCTTTCTTTCGTACAAAACAGTGCCTGAGACGGGACCGCCGGCAATAGTTCAGCTTCCAGTTTTGGTATCGCCTGATCTGGCAATGAATCTGTCGTCGAACGTGGCTGTGACGAAGTAAGGGCCTTCGCAGAAAGAGGAGCTGACGGTTTTGACACATACACACCTGGGCCCGTTCCACGAAGCGATCTTAGCCCTAAGATCAACTTAAGTGAATAACTATTTTATGCACTTATGGTGATCTTAGCACTAAGATCGCTTCGTGGATTGGATTGGATAACATATTAACGTGCCTATATCCAATTAAGGTTCAAGCACGTCTCTTCCGGGCACAATCTCCGACTTCACCAGCGACTGGGTCCAGGACAGAAGGGAGGGGGGGTTAGAGTTGAAAATAGCAATCAGTAAAAAAGTTAATAGAATTTAAAAAAAATAAAATAAAAAGTTAACATGCCAAAAATATAAAAAAATAACTGCTCGGCCGAATATTTATATAATTTGGAACATTTCAGGCAGTCCAAAAATAAACAAGAGAAAGAAGAGGGGATCGGACTATTTAATAATATTTAAAAAAAGAAGTAATTTCGACATAAAAGTTTGTACGAAGGTCTAAAAGTTTAAAAGTCCGATCTATATTCCTCGTTAAGTCCGTTAGGTTGCAATGCTTGGAAGGACGAAATGGGTTGCATCCCGTCAAGAAAACCCCTAGATTGACGGTCATTAGACGTTGAAGGTGTAGTGCTGTGCTGAAATTCAGATCTTTCAAAGCCGGATCCATCTGAATGAGAGAGTATCAGACTAGGGTAACATCTAGCCGTCATGGGTTGGTATAGTGGCACGGACGGGCCCGACTCCGGAGGATACGAGATGGTATCAATATAAAAGTAAAGTCTAGAAAAGTGTAGTAGGGGCCGACCCCGCTTTCTATTTCTTCTTAGAGTGGGGCGGTCAATCTTCCAGTGCTGCTACGACAGGCTCGGGCATGTGGAGACTAAACGCGGCCAACCGTCATACGAGTCGCGGAAAAACAAGTCGACATAAGTCAGCCGGAAAAATTACTTGGAGGCAAGGAATCTCGCTAAAAAAGAATCCAACCAGGTGGTGCAGGCTGTCGAAACGAGAAGCGTTCCAGCGTTCAATCAGTTCCAATGGCCGTATACATCCCAGTAGAAAACTGACAAAAAGAAAACAAAATGGAGGATTCCCAAGTCGAGCACACGAATGCACGTGCAGTGTGCACAGGCGAAACACACACATCTTACCGCGTGGAGCTCCAGACTGGGAATAAGCTTCGTGGGAAGAGGTCCTGAAACGCCCCTGGCGAGAGTTTCTTCTCTCAATTTACGTCTTGTGTGTCTTCTTTGACAGTTTCGGTATACAAGGGTGACAGTTGTCTTGTCTCTAAAGTGTGCCACTAGATACATCACAAGGCCACCGAAGCTTGAAATAAACCCAAGAAATGGGTGGGGGAGATTGACCCAGACGGTTTGGAAGAGGCAACGTCATTCTCTGAACGCTAGTATAGAAGAATAGCCATCCAGCCCTCATTAACTTAGGTTATATCCACACGGTCGCTGTGTATACAGACATTTATATGTTATGTGACATATGACGGTTAGTATTTATAAACTTCACCTTTGCACGGAATTCTTAACAAAATGTATGTAGGTTGTAGACTGGACCTGAGCGTAAAACGATCCTTACTAAGTGTGACACTTAATACACACGAAAAGGCTGTCCTGCTTGCAGTGCAGATCAGCAACATGAGAAGAGATCAGAACGATCAGAAACTGTAAAAAAAGGTCTTTCGTGTTGTATTACAGATTTGGCAAAACGGAAATACTAATTATGCAGAGTGAAAGGCGTTTTTATTTATAGGTTTTTGTGAAACATAGCTTGTGTGTACGAGGAAGGAAATAAAGATTTATACATAATGTCATAATAGCAATATTTTGTTTTTAATTAACTAAACAAATGCTGTTTGTGTTCGTTTTTGTTTTGTTTGTTCTTGTTGTTATTGATTTTTTTGCGGATTTTTGTTGGGACACAAAAATACACATACATGCAGAGAGAGAGAGAGATAGAGAGAGAGAGAGAGAGAGAGAGAGAGAGAGAGAGAGAGAGAGAGAGAGAGAGAGAGAGAGAGAGAGAGAGAGAGTGTGACGGAACATGCTCTTAATTTTTTTTTCGCCTGTGGTGATATTAATTGTTTTAGAGGGCCGTGTGCAGTCTCAATATGCACTTAAGCCCAGGTGGACCTTGTTACGTAATACCTCTGCGCGACGGTCGTCGAGCTGTACTTTCCAATACACACCCGGACCAGGTGCGCAGGCCATGTGGCCAGCAGTTACGTAATACCTCCGCTAGTTCGGTACGATCGGGGTATATTTGGCGAACTAGGCGACAGTAAGTCTAGGCTTGTAAGAAAAAAATACCGCTTGGTTACTGTGGAAATATATACATCGTAAGATTCGGTTCCGCGTGCTGTCTCCGGACCAGTCTGGGATTTTTTATAATAAATAGCTAGGGTTTTAGAGATATCAGGGAGAAACATATTGGAAGGCTTTCAGGGAACGTTCGTCCGTTTGGACTTGGTAAATATCATTTCTGCTCTGTTGTATAACCTTGATGTGATTGATGTGACTTTAAATATTTTAATACTGTATTATACCAATATTATTTAGACGGTGCTGCCGGTCATCTGACGCAGTATACTGTAGGCTCACTGTTCTAAATAATTATTAAGGCTTAGCCAGTCATCCTAAAGGACCTAGGTAAACTGTAGGTTATTGTCTTTATTGTGATAGGTACCAGTATTAAGTCTGTATTACAAGGTTAATGATTGAGTAGTTAGGGTTAATTTAAAAATTAACCAGTTAGGAATAGAGTTGTAATTCCTTTATTAATTAAGTTCCCCTGGAAGCGTTTCTCAATTATCACACGTTACTGAATGAGTAGTAAGGGTTAATTAAAAATTAACCAGTTAGGAAAAGAGTTGTAATTCCTTTATTAATTAAGTTCCCCTGGAAGCGTTTCTCAATTATCACACGTGTGGGTGTTGTGTCACGGTGAAGCGACCTACAATATTGTGTAAACTAGACACCTAGAGATTAACTAATTAAGTGATCAGTTCTGGGTTATTATTATTTGTTGTTGTTAATTAACTACTGCAGCAGTACATTTGTCTGCGTAGTAGTAATACAGATTCCAAAGTGTATAGTGTTTTTGTTGTGTTTTCTAGTGAACTAAACGTGCTATATTACATATACTTTATATATAGATCTTATCTCTGATCATACCTAGACGAGCCACACGCGGGTATAACTGCCCGTTACAGAGAGAGCTAATAGATATACAGTTAGGAGAGATATTGGGATAATCGTGTTTCATTCAGTTACGGGTATTATAGGATCCCCGTGACAGAGAGAGAGAGAGAGAGAGAGAGAGAGAGAGAGAGAGAGAGAGAGAGAGAGAGAGAGAGAGAGAGAGAGAGAGAGAGAGATGCATACAGAGAGAGATACAGAGAGAGAGAGAGATGCATACAGAGAGAGAGAGAGAGAGAGAGAGAGAGAGAGAGAGAGAGAGAGAGAGAGAGAGAGAGAGAGAGAGAGAGAGAGAGAGAGAGAGAGAGAGAGAGAGAAAAGAGACAGAGACAGAGAGACAGAGAGAGAGAGATACAGACCCCCACATGCAGACATGCAGGGAAAGAAACACACACACACACACACACACACACACACACACACACACACACACACACACACACACACACACACATTACAAACACAAAGTATATACGTCCGATATATAGTGAACAGTGATTTCCGAGAGGATGTCAAAGAGGAAGTGGCACCCTGACAACGTAAGCGTGTCATTGCTTAAGCAACTAAACTGGAATATTTTCTGAACCATCACGGGAAATAATGATCTGTCCTATACCAGATATATTAAAACCAACATTGTTGTACTCCGTATAATAATCGGCGATAAAGTAAAACAAATGATGTTAAAGGCAGAGTGGCGTCTACTAAATCACCCAGCAAAACATTTCCTTAAAATATAAACATTGAATCTGTCCTAAAAAGTATAATTCCACTTGTTATCGGTATTTTTATATACAATTAAATTGTCTACGTCGCCATAAAAGTCGTTGAATTTTTGCCAAGGCTAGCAGTTTAAACTGTTTTAAACACAGATTATGGAAGCGAGCGTCAGCTTAAGAGGAACGAAGAAGTTTGTTTTGTTTAACGACACCAATAGAGCACATTGATTTATCATCGGCTACTGGATGTCAAACATTTGGTAAGTCTTAGAGAAGAAACCCTCATTAGTAGCAAGGGATCTTTTTTATTCATAATCCCACACACAGGATAGAACATACTACGGCCTTTCATATACCAGTCGTGGTGCACTGGCAGGAACGAAAAAATAGCCTAAATGAGCTCGTCGACGAGGATCGATATCAAATCGACCGCGCACCAAGCTATTTTGGGTCCCAGTCATGCTTCAACGGAAAAATCATTACAAAACGAGCGGACCCTTTGGATATTTCCCGTTCCCAACCGGTACAGCGCGACTAGTATTTCAGTCTGTGAAAAAGTACATATAAAAGATCCCTTGCTGCTGGTGGAAAAATGAAACGAGTTTCTTATGAAGACTGCTTGTCAGAATTATGAAATGTTTGATATCCAACAGCCGACGACTACTTAATGAATGTGCTCTGTTGGTCTCAAACAAACTTTAAATGTATCTTTAGCAAGGCCAATGCCATACAGTCCCCTATGATACAATTCGAAACAATTCGGGAATTCACAGTACAGTGATACAAAACATGCTTTGCAATGGATATTAACCTTTCGTTATTCCTAGGGGCGAAATGTAGCCTGGTGGTAAAGCACTCGCTTGATGCGCGGTCGGTTTGGGATCGATCCCCGTCAGTGGGATCATTGGGCTATTTCTCGTTCCCGCCGGTGCACAACGACTGGCATATCAAAGGCCGTGGTATGAGCTATCCTGTATGTGGGATGGTGCATATAAAAGTTACCTTGCTACTAATTTGAAAATATAGCGGGTTTCCTCTCTAAGACTATGTATCAAAATTACCAAATGTTTGACATCCAATAGCCGATGATTAATAAATCAATGTGCTCTAGTGGTGTCGTTAAACAAAACAAACTTTAACGTTGTCTCATCTTCTAACGTAAACATAATATTGATGGTATCGTGTTTTTCATTTGTTTTACTTTATTTTCCATTATCGTACAAAATAAAGGGGTCGTTTCTAATGTAATGGCTCTGAAATAACACAGGCTAGTATCTCCTTTGACAGTTTAGATGTTTCGTAACAGTTCAGCTACTTAAAACCAATACACAATTACCCTGTTCTGATACCAGCTCCTTCCAATTTGACAACCTCACGGAAACCATCATGCGTTGTATCAGGAAATCGTCTTTTTTCCCTCCCCGCTGCTGAATGGCAGTTTACGAGGTTAATGATGGCGACTGCAAATGTTGAAAGAAAACCAATATTAAAACAGAAATAATTAAAGCAATAATGTGACAGAAAGGTTAAAGGAAAAGACAGGAAAGAAAAGAGAAGGAAAATATTGATCTTAGCATTTATTTCATTGTTGTTGTAGGGGGGATTTTTAAAATGATTATCGTTGTGTTTTCTCTGTTTGTTCGGTGGAGGGGCGAGGGTGGTGGGAGGATGTATAAAGAAACAGTTCATCAATGGTAAATAATTAATAAACATTTCGCACCATCAGGTATAAACGTAATTGAAATATATATTTTTTTATTATTTAAATTAAATCGTGCTGTTTGTTCAAATGTCTATGATGTTTTGGGGCATATTGCACAGGCGTCGGAAGTGGGAGAGAGCAGGACACCCCACCCCCTCAAATTTGAAAATAATGCACCCCCGCCCAAGTTGTGGAGTCTTCCTACACCTATGTATCAGGATATTTCTCCCGCCAGTTAACATGTTCTTAATATTGAATTGACGTTGTAAATATAATCGAAATATTTAAGATGTATTCTATTTTACCAAAACATTACCTTTAGAAAATATGAACATCAAAGACGTTATGGAAAAATTAAATAAGTAATAAAATGATATTTTTTTCAATTTGTTTTAACAGCCGTGCAATTTATAGCAGAAAGCGGAGACACGAGTGCATTCTGTTTGACATTATTACATATATAAACTGCTTTAAGAAAATTAAAATAACAAGTTTTACCCCTTTGACCGTGGACTACTTGGAATTATCCTTGAAAAGGTTAAAGTTGACGATGAATACTGGAACAATAAATATCATATCGCACATTTATTAAACTGACAAAAAATCCCAATTATTATCCGAGTTAAAATTACGTCGATCAGATCATTAGCAATGTGTTATGTCATGCCTTTTATTGTAATAAAAAGATAAGTGTTGGGGGTTTTTTGGTGTTTTTTTAACCTGAATTTTCGAGCATTACTTTTGTTTAACCATTTACAAGGTATTAACTTCGCAGACCCTTGCTCGAACCCGTAAATACAGACACTAAATTTGGTTAATCTACAAACCTGGATAAAGTTATACACAATAGGCTCGCGTGAAACAAGCGCCTCTGACGTTAAAATAGAAAATTACCCTCTAAAAATAGACTATACATTGTAGCTTGGCTCTATAACCGTTACTTCGCAGAGGTCCGTGCGTTTTTAGAATTTTGAAAACGGCATTTCGTGGTGTCACAACGCTAGAATGGCCATAAACACTCCAGATAACACTTTGATAATTAAAATTTGATGTTACTTATATTTTATTGTTTAGATTATCTATTTTCGTACAGCTGAAGTGGTTCTGGTCAAGCAGGTTTTTGTAATACTCCGAAATACATTTTTCACAATTCTAAAAACGCATGTTCGTCTGAGAAGTAACGGTTATCGAGCCAAACTTTAATCTATTTTTAGACGATATATCCCCATTTAAACCTCACATACTTTAGTTTGACTCCATTATAACATATCCAGATGTGTTAAAGTTTTGTAAATTAACCAAACTTAGTGTCCATTTTCACGGGATAAAACTAAGGTCTGCACCTTTAAAATGCATACCATAATATTATTTATAATAATAATAATAATAATAATAATAATAATAATAATAATAATAAAATAATTTTGCCTGCACAATAAAACAACATAAATAGCCAAAAGCTTATTTATTTCGCACAAAACTTACTGTGTTGAAAGTTCCCAACACTCATACATAATCACAGTTTAGACATAATTATTTACAGGAAATCAGTGCATAAAAATATACCTAATCTATTTACAAAAGCGATATTAACATATTAAGTTACATTTAAAATAATCTAAAATACTATTTTATATAATATTGCCGCATTCGCCGTGTTAAATTGTTCATACTAATTTAAACTAGTCCTATATCAAAGAAAAGTTACTCTATCGAAACAGATATAGAAAATTATACGGAATGAGTTAAACAGACCGATCTTAAAAACCATATTAATACAAAATACTCGGTATATATATATTAAAAAAAAATGTATTACACAGCCTAAGTTGATAATTTTTTTTAAATATGAGTGTTTCCATATGAAGTCTACAACCCATGATTCCCTACATATGTGTTAACGAAACATGACATACGTAAAGGTTCACTTGCCTACTGTAAGTTCGCATTTTCCATCCTCGCTAGCAACTGTGGGTGCGTTTTTTTCCTACTGCTTGAATACATTTGATTAATTAGGCCTACATCCCAGCATATTGTTTAATCAACGCCCATGAACATGTTAATTGTAACATATAGTTCGTAAAACCAATGAACGCGCCCTTCAAAGATTCTTTTTAGATTTAATTTTTTTTTTTACATATTTTATTTACTTTTTATAATGTTTTTAGTTTAGTCTGGGCTTGATACTTCTTATGATAGTGTTTTGCAATCACAATCACGATTTGCTAACATGTATAAATACAGCTGCAACATAAAGTATACAAATACATCATGTAGAAACAAGGCGCAAATCCTGAGAAGATATCGCCAACAATACAAAATGTGCAATGAAATTAAAGAATTAACTGAAAACAAAAAACATTAAAATATTGCACTACTTATGAGATGACACTAATTAGCCCTAAGGGGAAGGTTGTCGATCATGCGTGGCGTCGAAGCACAGCTATCTTTCCTTTTATCATCTTTTCTGTCGCTTCGCCTTATTCCGGCCCGCTCACTGTCTATGGCTAGATTCTCAAGATTGTCAACCCTACAGGCGGACCGAATCCAACTGCAACTAATTACAGCCGCAATGTCTGGTCTGTTTCTATAGTCGAACTGAAACAACCAGAGGACAAGAGCTTTGGAATCTTCTGTGACTTTGTGGTATTTGTGCCACGGAAAATCCATCTTCTGCTGTTCGTCCAAGACCCCAGCGTTACCCCTGCTCTCGTCAAACGGCATTTTCCCCGTGATAAATATATACAAAATAACCCCAATGGCCCACATATCCGATTTCTTTGGTTCATACGGTTGTCCTTTTAGAATTTCGGGTGCTGCGTAAGACTTTGAACCACAATACGTTCTGCTCATTTCTCTCGTACAATCTCCTTTCACAAAACCAAAATCGCAAATTTTTATACTATAGGTTTTATCCAGCAAAAGATTTTCCAGCTTTAAGTCCCTGTGAGTTATGTTTTGATCATGCATATAGCCCACGGCTGAGCAGACTTGTGAAATCCAGCATTTTGCCAAGGATTCGTTTAGCGCACCTGACTTTTGAATATACCTCAAAACATCGCCATTCTCTGCATATTCGAGAATCATGTAAACTCTCTGCCCGTCATCAAACATATCTTGCATGGCTATAATGTTTTTGTGTCTCATTTTTGGCCATATTTCCAGTTCTCGTGGAAGAAACCTCATTTCAAAATCCTTCGGTGCTTTTAGACGGTCTACGATTTTTACAGCAACCCTTTCTCGTTCTCGTGAGAAACTGTACGCCAATTTAACCTTGGAGTAGCTTCCACTACCAAGCGTCTTTCGAACTAAGAAACCTTTCCTGGCCAGCACTGCTCTGTATGTTGGTTTATACTTAACAGGTTCATTCTTGGTAGCATGCGACCTCTTGATACTAATTGGTTCCACTTCAGATTTCAAAACTTGCAGTTCTGACTGCAGCGCCGACATGTAACTTGCCTCGTCACTCATTTCGAGGCGGGGACGTTTGTTAGGCGGCATAGAAAATATCAGGTGTCGGTGGTAGTATTCTAATTTGTAAGAACATTACACACCGGAAAAATAGATTTCTCCCTCAACGTCAACGTTCTGTTCTCTTTGGTTTATGGCCGCAGACATTAGTGACGTCATAAACACTGTGACGTAACGTCTTAATACCACATACCTTGACGGACGGGTAAGACCGGATTTGATCAGTAAAATGACTTGTCTTGTGAAATGAAAACACGTTTTTCCGAAAGAATATGTTTGTTGTTTCCGAGCAACCATATTTCGATGTCTGAAATAGATCTAGAACTGAAACAACAAGGATATACCCTTGGTGTTATTCTTGGTGAAGGCTCCTATGCCAAAGTGAGAGGCTCGTTCAGTGAGAAGCTTCAAATGCGGGTAGCAATAAAGATTATTAATAAGAAGCGAGCGCCCAGAGATTTTCGGGAGAAGTTTCTACCAAGAGAACTAGCTGTCTTCAAGACAGTTAGCCACCCTAACATCATACAAATGTTTGAGATTCTTGAAATAGGTAGTAAGGTAAGTACAATAACACACTTGCCAGTGAAGTGTACACTGAAATATGGGCAGTTGCAGTAGAAAATGAAGAAAGGAATATTTTATTCAACAACGTACTCTATACATTTTAATTACGATTGTATCGCGTAAGACATGGTTATGAACCTCTCAGATAATGAGAGGGAAAACGGAATGGGCTACCCATTTCGATTAGTGGTATGGGATATTATATTTTTGGTGAAATATATATATATATATATATATATATATATATATATATATATATATATATACATATATACATATATATATATATTACAGAATACACAAAAATGCCAATGACTTTTAAATTTTATTTTCAAAAACTACAACGGGTTTTGGGCCCCCTCTATTAAAAAAATCATGGATCCGCGCCTGGCAGCATCCCACAAACGCGTTACTGGATGGTACATACATGTACGACGGCCTTTGTTACACCAGCTGTGGATCACTGGCTAGAACGAAAAAAAATAGCCCAGTAGACCCTTCGACAGGTATCGATCCTAGACCGACGTCCTGCCCTTCAGAAAATGAATGAAGGGTCCAATTATACCCATTTAAGAATAGAACATGGCCATTTTCTATGCTTGCAGGTTTGTTTTTACATGAGTCCTGCGTTGTTATCGAAAATAACGTCGCGCATACACAGACACTTCTGGGGCGGGACGTATCCCAATGGTAAAGCCCATGTTGCCCTATCAAACTTCCTGGAACTGCCCCAAGATTAATTTCAAGCACGTTGTACAATCATTTATTCATCCATTGATCCATCGTTCCATTGGTCTGTCCTTCCATGCACGCACTTTATCATTTGTGCATCCATCGTCAGTCCGTTCATCCATCCATCCATCATTTTGATCTTCCTGTCCTTCCAACCACCCATACGTTCATCTACCAATATAGCCATCCACTTGTGTATCCATCTATTTGTCCATACATCCAACCATCCATCATCCATCCATCCATCCACCATTCTTTCTTCGGGTCCCTCCATGCACCCATCCATTGATCCTTTAATCACCCGTCTATCCATCCATCAGTGCATCCATCCCTCCGTCTGTCCATTAATATGTCCGTCCATCGCCCAGCCATACGTCCATCCATCCGTGCAATCATTCGTCTATTCATCAGTTCATATGTCTGCCTGTCTGTTCGATCGTTACTTTATGCTGAATTGCTGATCCTTTAAATACAGTTTATTTCTGAGCTTTTATTCCATGTTACCAAGTTAGAGATACCATTGTTTTATTTTATGTTTAACGACAGATATACATTGTAATGGAACACGCGGGACATGGAGATCTGCTCGAGTTCATCAAACTGCGAGGAGCGTTAAGCTTCGACATGGCACGTACCATGTTCGTTCAGACGGCCACGGCCGTGGAATACCTGCACAAGAAACACATAGTGCACAGGTAAGGTATGCCACTAACACGCGGATGAAAATAACACCTTGGATCAGTTTAACCCGGCGGACGGATTGAACAGAGAAATAAATAAGGGTCTGTCCATAATTTTCAACATTTTCACAAGTGTACAAATAGTACACTTTTGTCCACTCCCCTCTCCCCCCCCCCCAAAAGTGTACATTCCCAAATGAAAAATGTTGATCGACATTTTTCATTTTCAAAAACAAGTGTACGTTTGCACCTTAACACCCCCCCCCCCCCCCCCCCCGCGTACAGTTTGTACGCTCGTGAAAATGTTGGAAATTATGGACGGCCCTTAAATGGATTGGATTAACTAATTATACGCAGGGGGCAAAATAGAAAAATGGAATGGGCGTGCTGTAAAAGGTTTGCCACCGAAAATCATATCTACATATATCTAGGATCATAGATGGATGGATGGGATGGATGGATGGATGGATGGGATGAATGGATGGATGTTTGGGTGAATCTATCGATCGATGCATTACGGGAAAACCCATATGTTCATATAATTATTTTTAAAAGACAAATAAATAAATATACCAATAAATAAGTATATAATAATAATAATTAAATTCTGAACCACATTATTGTTGACATTATTATATCAACAGCTACGATAAACTACTCTCCCGCCTTTAATTACCGTTAGATTTTTCCAACATTTTATCCAGACAGAAATGGTGAAGAAATCATTACATTGACATAGATTCCACATACCAGCTTGTAACCATGCCACCTATATATCGACTTCGCTGAGATAATCCAGGACACAAATAAATATTATGCACTTTTTCCCAGTCTGTCCCACCCCTCCCTTTTTTATTAGTATGGAATACTCTTCAAGAGGAATGCAAGCCTCTGAAGTATGTTACGTCATTAATATGACGTCATGCTGATAACGTGAAATTACATCACATCCGTCCATCCCTCTGGTAGAGTATTCCATAAAAGAAGCAAAATGGCAACCGGTGAAACAATACATGCTTTTTGTTCCAGAAAGATCTTATTAAAGTCGATATAGGTGACATCATTACCGTCTCATATGTGGAATCTGTGTCATCTCTCTGTGGATAAAATGTTGAGGAAATATAGTGGTAATTAAAGGTAGGATAGTAATTTACAGTAATGTATCGTAGTTGTTAACAATGTGCTGCAGACTTTAAAAAGCACACAAAAAACCCCAACAAAAAACGTTTAAAATAAATTAGTTTAAAACTATTTTTGAACAGTAATGCTCAATATGCCAAAGATAAATGTCTCCGGCACGATATTTATTATTGTGATGTTTATTACTGTGGAAATTCTTCGTGAACTGTGTTTTCGAATGGTTATAAATCAATAAATTAATAAATAACAACAAAAACACGAATGTTTCGACACTTCCATTTTCTACTTTTTATCCGCATGGGTGTTTTACTCCATCCATCCCCACCCCCACCCCCCACCCCCCTGTTTCTCGTTTAGGGAGAAGTGATGGAATTTAGAGACGGTCCCTAAATGTCAGAATGTTAAAAGAAAACGGACCGCAGATATTCAAAATGTGAGACTCGTGCGCCAAATGCTTGAGCGTTGACAGGTATTCTTGTGGGGACTACTCCATGGCACAGTATAATGACTGATTGAATCAACAACCTTCAGGTAGACTAATTAATGTATTGTGTTCATACACAAACAGCCACGTTACATTTTGATTTGTCAATGACAGTGATACTCATACTGTAGAGCACCTGTCAGGCTAGATTCGACAGCCTATAGCCAAGACCGATAGAGCATTCAGTCGATCATCACTCATTCTTGAGCGAAGGTAGTTCTCCCGAGAGTAGAGTTGATCGTTCTGCAGTTGTTGCCCCCCCCCCCCCCCCCCCCCCCCCCATTTCACCAGTGTTATTTACAGATTATATAGCAAACATACATACATAGTGCGGGGGGGGGGGGTGTGGATTCGTGAAAAATAATTCACGAACGCCATAGTTGATGGGTTTTTTTATGGCTCTGCACTTCTGACAATATTTGCTTTTACCTAAATATTAATTAAGGCTTAAATTACATATGTATTTGTTGATTCAGATGTTTGTTCATGTAATTAATGTATATTTATGTTACTGTTACTGCAGATAAATGTATATTATATTGTTATTTTTGCTCTGCCCATATTCGGGTGTTATGCAAATAAATTATTCTTATTCTTATTCTTACAATGGAATATCATACTGGGATAAACACTCTGGATAGGCGGTTGAACATGACTGGGGGAGGGAGGGGGCGGCGGGTGAATCAGGCATAAAGACTATATCTTACAGTGGAAAAGTGGAATTTCTAATTTTAGTTTTTAAAATTTATTTATTTATTTATTTATTATTATTATTATTATTATTTTATTTTATTTATTTATTTTTATTATTATTATTATTATTATTATTATTTATTTTTTATTATTATTATTTAATTATTTTTTTTTTGGGGGGGGGGGGGGTGTAGCAAGATTGTGCCACCTCCTAAAATCTGGCGCCCTAGCTGTATACGACAAGAATCGAGTTGTAAGACTGCTGAAACTGGCACTGGACAGTCGTAGAAGTCGAAAGATCGACGAATTGGCCAATTCTGTCGTGTTAGTTGGTAGTCAGAGCCTAGCATTAGCTGCATGCGTTGATCTATTGTAATCGCTCACTGTTAATAGATTCTATATCTGTAGAGAGCTGAACCTGCTCCTACATGCGTTGACCTATTTCAGTATTGTCTCAACGCTCCATTACTTTTCAGTAATGGAGAGATGAAACCCATCTTAATTAACCCACAAAATCACTAGTGTTAAAACTCCATAGTAACATATATTGACATAAAGTTATTATTTAGTGGTGTACTTTAAGCAAGGGAATGTCCGAGTAACTCTCCATTCCTGAAAAAATAATGGGACTTGGTCCTAGTGGGTCTCGTCTCCATTATTTTTCAGAAATGGAGAGTTACTCAGACATTCCCCTATACGTTTTCGCTAATTATTAAATAAATTATATCGCTCACTGTTAAATAGATTCTATATCGGTAGAAACTTGTAGTGTGAGAACCTGCTCATGCATGTGCTGAACTATTGTAACCGCTCACTGTTAAATATACTCTATAATTGTAGAGACCTGAAGTGCGAAAACCTGCTCCTGGACTCGCGCAACGTCATCAAGGTCTCCGACTTTGGGTTTTCCCGGTTCTTTGAGCCCGGAGACAAAATCAGGACATACTGCGGTAGCGCCGCCTATGCCGCGCCAGAAATCCTGCAGGGAATCCCATATGATGCACCTTGCCATGATACCTGGTCGCTGGGTGTCATCCTCTTCATTATGGTAAGTTATTGGAATAGCCAGTAGGGCGCAGTGGATGCATCGTAAAGTGCTGAAAGTGTCATATGATAGGTGCCCTCTTTTGTATCTATTAAAGTGGCTGACCCAAGTTTCCTTCCGTGATAATGGATACTAAGTTTGGTTAATCCACAAACATGTAACACATTTGGATGATATTACAACGGAGCGAAATGTTGAAACGGGGAAATACCATTAAAAAGTAGACTGGAGGTCGTCTCCATTACCGTTACCGTTATATATCTACGTTTCTTAAAGGGTGTATACTACCAAATCAAATCCCATATTCGACAGTAGTAACATATATGCGACTAAAACAAATACCTACAGCGTACCAATTGACATAAACACCACGGATATAAATACTACCACCCCTCGGATATAAATAATACCACCCCTCGGATATAAATACTACCGCACCACCACAACCGTTACCGTTATGTATGTACGTTTCTTAAAGGGTGAATACTACCAAATCAAATCCCATAGACAACAGTAGTAACATATGCGAGCAAAACAAATATCTACAGCGTACCAATCAACATAAACACCGCGGATATAAATACTACCACACATCCATAACCGTTACCGTTATATATATAGGTTTTTTTAAAGAGTGTGCATTACCAAATCAAATCCCATAGACGACAGTAGTAACATATGCGTCTAAAACAAATATCTGCATCGTATCAATCGACAAAAACACCACGGATATAAATACCACCACCTCTCAACCTTAAAGTGAACATTTGGGGTCAAGCTGCTTATTTCAGAGATAACGGGTAGCGTCTATGACTACCTTAGTTCCGCACAAAACTTTAGTACTTTTTTTTTTACAGGTGCCACATACATGTTTCAAGCACAAGGCTACTTGACACAGTGGCCCTAGATGAAATAAAATTGCATAAATATTTTGCCCAGATTAACCTATTTGTTTCACAACTAACACACTCATATTTATCACCAATCACGGAACTTATGGTTTTAACTTCTCTATCCTCGAATTTGGACCCAGCCGGAAGTTATTTGGTTTAATATAAATATAAAACGCATTTCGTGGTACCAGAAATATCAGGATGACCAGTAACACTTCGAATAACATGAAATGGGTAATTTAAACAATAAAATCTACGTAACATCTGATTTCAATTATCAAAAACGACTGTAATAGTGAAAAATACACCGTAGTGTTTACAAACTAGGTCTGTTGTGAATTTTAACCAGTTACGAGCGGTAACCAGTTAAAGGGACATTCCTGAGTTTGCTGCAATCTTTAACATGTTATCGACTAACAGAGACTTTTTGAAGACTGTAATTACATATCAAATATATGTTTCTGCATAAACTATTAGTGGCTGTATATTAAACGTGTTTCTGATCGTTCAAGTATTTGTACTAGGTTAAATTTCATTTTATTTCCTAACAAAGATTTTTTTGTATGTACGAAATTATTTGAAGACAAAATCCAGTTTGGGCTTCTTACAAATATTAAGACGACCAGAAACACACTGAATATACAAACACTGATATTCTAAACAAGAAAATATATTTAATATGTAAGTTTAATCGTAGAAAAAAACTTTATTAGTAGGAAACATCTTACAATGCAGTAAATTCGGGAATGTCCCTTTAAGAGCGGTATCTATATAAGTCAGTAGATCGATTGTCGGTAGAGGTGCTCGTGTCGTAGCATTGAACCACTTCAGTGCACTCGTTTTCTAATTAATTTTTCTTTCCAGTCCCAATCAGTTCCCCCAAAAGTCCGTGATATGTACTGTCCTGTCTGGGAAAGTGCAAACAAAAAATCCCTTACTGCTAATGAAAAAAATGTATTGTGTTTCCTCTGAGACTACGTGTCAAACATAAATATTTGACATCCAGTAGCCGATGTTGAATAAATTAGTGTTATCTAGCTGTGCTATTAAATAGATTAAAATGTGATTCTTATCTATTAACGACACCACTACTCGGCAGTCCACTTATCAAAGAAAGAAAGAAATGTTGTTGTTTTTTAACGACGCACTCAACACATTTTATTTACGGTTATATGGCGTCAGACATATGGTTAAGGACCACACATATTTTGAGAGGAAACCCGATGTCGCCACTCCATGGGCTACTCTTTCAGATTGGCAACAAGGGATCTTTTATTTCCCACAGGCAGGATAGCACAAACCATGGCCTTTGTTGAACCAGTTATGGATCACTGGTCGGTGCAAATGGTTTACATCTACCCACTGAGCCTTGCGGAGCACTCACTCAGGGTTTGGAGTTGGTATCTGGATTAAAAATCCCATGCCTCGACTGAGATCCGAACCCAGTACCTACCAGCCACGACGCCACCGAGGCCGGTCCCACTTATCAAAGGCAGGGTTACACAGATCGTATGATCTGAAATACTCGTTTTCAAATATTTTAAACAGCTATAATTGTCAGTCAAGAAATGAAAGAAGTTTTCCTTTTCTCCATATTTATTGCTACGCAGTCATGGTTCAATATATGTCAAAATATCGATACCAAGTTGCCAAAATAAAAGTACATTTCGGGACATTGTATATGAATATAAAGGTTTCAACACTGCATGACACAACAGTCAAATCCATTCTGATTTCAACAAAACAAAATAAAGAAAAGGAGCATTATTTAAATGGAACTATATTATACACCTACATGTCACTAATTAGTAAAAATAGTGGGATAACCCCTTTGTGCGTTATATTTAATACCATTAAACCATCATTCCAGAATATAAAGGTACATGTATTTTCAAAGCAGACCCTGATAAGCAACAAACGTAGAACTAGTCAAAGTTAAGCATTATTATGCATAATAAAACCCACACAACTATCGTTGTTCTATAAACACGTATGATTACCACTCTTTTACTTCAAAGTGTCCAATAAGAGAAGCAATTCTGATTAAACCTCGGGACCATTCAGGCAACACACTACATGATATGACATCCAGCTCAAGAAAGAGCCCTGTTTTCAAAGTAACATTATGGGAGTTGGCCTCCTTTTCATTACATAACCTAACAGAAACAGTTCTGGTGCCAAGGAAATAAGACTTGAAAAGTGGCACTCCTTTCAATGGAACTATATTCTTTGATTCGCTACAATAGCGGTGTAAGCTCTTAAAACAGACATTCTTTTCCTTTCTCTTGCAGGTGTTTTCGTCAGTGCCGTTCGATGACTCAAACCTGAAGCAGATGAATCGCTGCAATAGTGATATGTTCTCTTAAAACAGACATTCCTTTCTTTCTCTTGCAGGTGTGTTCGTCAATGCCGTTCGATGACTCGAACCTGAAGCATATGATTCGCTGCATTAATAATGTACTCTTAAAACAAACATTCCTTTCTTTTTTCTTGCAGGTGTGTGCGTCAATGCCTTTCGATGACTCGAACATGATGCAGATGATTCGCTGCAATAGCGATATGTTCTGATAAAACAAACATTATTTTCCTTTTATCTTGCAGGTGTGTGCGTCAATGCCGTTCGATGACTCCAACCTGAAGCAGATGATTCGTGACCAGAAGGATGGGCGTCTTCACTTCCCACGAGCGAAGAAACTTCCCGGACTGCTGAAGGAACTCATTCTGGGAATCCTGGAAGCAGATGTCGAGAAAAGGTTATGTATTCCAGAGATGATGAACCATCCATGGATACACAATGACTCACAGAATACTACTTGTGCTATTCCTGGCAGTGCTAACACTGATCTTGCTGAAGCATCCAGTGCAAAACTCAAACCCTCCAGTAATACCAGTTCTAGCAAGAGCAGTAGCATTAATTCTGACATACCTAATACTATCAAAACTAAAAGTTCGAATACTAAATGCAACGATTCCAATGTCCCATGTGCTCGAGCTACCAATACTAATAATGCTAAAGCAAATGTCGCTGGCGCCAGTACCAAAGCTGCTACTGCTAAACTTATCAGTAGCCACGAAGGAAGTGCCAGTACTTCTCCAGAAATGAGAAACAAACTTTGAACTAGCTAGTATGGTGCACATACTGGAATATAAACACACCAATATCATGTAGTTCATATGGTTAATCATAAGAACGTTTTGTTTATTATTGGGCAATTTGACATACTCAGCAAATTGCGTCTGAGCTTGCAGTTTAGTATTCAATATCTCACAGCTCGTTTATTTGTATGTGAGGTTATATTACATTTTTTTATTTGTAAATGTCAATAAATCGTGCTATTGTAATTATTTTAACGTATTAGAATTACATATTATTCATGGGAAAAAAATCACCTAAATACCTGGTTGGCGTTTAAGAAAGACTGAATCGAATTTAAAAGTGTGATACACTTGTTGTATATATATATATATATATATATATATATATATTGTGGTGTTGATGTGAATCATAAGCACACTGGAAAGTAAACGTGTAATGCAATTGTGATATTACACTTATTACTGTCGTGAACATGGGAATAGCAAGCAACTTTGTATAATAGTAATATTGTAATTGTTTATTTACTGATATTGAAGTGGCGATATATACAGAAACAAAAATGCATTCTTACTTTGCATACTCAAAAACTACTTAATTTATAGTAAAGATATTCCAAATGTTAATTATTCTGTACCAACTCCACTTGATCAAGATTTGTTGCATGCATTTTTTGCAGTTTCATAGATTACTTGTTGTACAATTAAACAAAACCCAATGTCTTTATCTTTGCAATGTTAATTTCCAGCGGTTACATTTCCATATACGTCAAGTTTACTATGCTAATTGAATTTGTATGAACTAGGTTTTACCCCCACCCCGTGAAATAAATATACAATGTGATACAGTGTTATTATTACTATTGATGTTCAATTTAAAAGTAATAATAATAATACATTTGTTTCTTTCCAACTTAATTTCGTGCTTATATCCAATTACCCCTGCGCGTGCTGTAACCTCACCGTGATGCAGGGGTGTAACATTCTCTTTGAGAATGGCCAATACAGCACAATTGAAATTTTTAGTAAAAGTCAGTATCTATCTGTGATATTTGTATTTTTGCACAGTTCTTTACACTGTTTTTCTTTAAGTCTTGAATTTTTATATATTGATGTTGATCATCACTTTATTTGTTTGCATAACCATAGTTTGACACCCAATACCCGATGTATTTTTTTCGTGCTGGTGTGTCGTTAAACATTCATTCATTCTTTATATCCAATTAAAAGTTATCCTGGGCACACATCTCAGCTATCCGGGCTAACTACCCAGGACAGTGGGTTAGCTGTTAGTTGTTAATGGTTAGTGAGAGAGAATAGGATGTAATGACCTTACACCTACCCATTGAGCCCTTAAGAACTCGCTCTGGGTTGGAGCCGGTACCTGGCTGCGAACCCTGTACCTATCAGCTTTATGTCCGATGGCTTAACGACGACACCACCGATGCCGGTATAGTAATAATAATAATAATTGTCGAAGAAGAAAAAGAGGAAGAAGAAGAAAAAAAAAGAAAAAAAACGAAAGAGGAAGAAGAAGAAAAAAAAAAAAGAGGAACGCGCCAAAGAATGAGTTGTACTTTCAAACTTTTACAAAATATTGTAATAAATACTTGAAGTATCCATCATGATACTAACCTACTATTGTGTTGTAACAACTAAGTCCGGTGGACACACAACTCACCAGTGTCGATTATCTGTCCAAAGTGTAGATCAAATGGTTAAAAAGTTCAAGTCTGTTTTATTTAATGACACCACTATAGCACACTGATTTATTAATCGTCGGCTATTGGATGTAAAAAGTTCGGTACTTATGACATCAGTGTTAGAGAGAAACCCGCTACATGGTTTTTTCATTAGTAGAAAGGGATCTTTTATATCCACCATCCCACAGACAGGAGAGCACATACCACGGCCTTTGGTATACCAGTCGTGGTGCACTAGCTGGAACGAGAGATAGCCGCATAGGCCCACCGACGGGGATCGATCCTAGACCGACCGCGCATCAGGCGAACGCTTTACCACTGGGCTACGTCCCGTCCCCAGAACAGAGAGCGAGCCACTGCTGCCAACGGATTAGCAACAATGGGTACACACACTACCGCCACATATCAGAGACTTAATTTGATGTTGTGAAACACGTACAGTACAATGTCTACAGCACTCGGTGGACCCAGCCGATGCTATAATACTGGCATCGATGGATAGGATAGGTGTAAGGCCGCTACACCGACTTCTCTCTCACTAACCACTAATCTCACTAAATCACTAACCCTCTGTTATCCTGGACAGTTAGTCCAGATAGCGGGGGGGGGGGGGGGGGGGGGGGGGGGGCGTGTTTGAGCCTTAATTGGATATAAGCACAAACAAAAATAACTACAAATGACTGAATGAAGGAAATGTTTTATTTAACGTCGCACTCAACACATTTTTACTTACGGTTATATGGCGTCGGACATATGGTTAAGGACCACACAGCTATTGAGAGAGAAAACCCGCCGTCGCCACTTCATTGGCTACTCTTTTTTGATTAGCAGCAAGGGATCTTTTACATGCACCATCCCACAGACAGGATAGTACATACCACGGCCTTCGTTACATCAAGACGCGGTATTTCAAAGTGGATAATTAATTAATTATAGTGTGTTCATACCACGTAATGTTTTGATATTTTTAATTTTGTGCTCTCATCTAATTAAGGGTCAAGGATACTGTTTGTGGAATACATTAGTCATATGAGCTCTGTCAATGTCCAGTGGTTAATTTAGTGAGAGATGTGTCGGTGTAGTTACCTTGAACCTCTCCGATACATCGTGAAACCTCAGCCATGAACTCGAGTCCTGCACCTTCCAGACTAAAGCCCGTTACCCTCGGGTAACACAGCACAACACATTAGAAACCGGTTTTGTTATTGTGTAAAATCTTGGAAATATGGCCAAAGATAACAATTACCTCCCCATTTGGTTGACTTCGGAATCCATAAATATGCCGAGACAAGTAGTTTGGCCGTGACTAATTAATAGACTGAAGTTGATAGTAGTCGGGTTGGAAAATATGTAGTTAATAAGCATGTCATCGGAGACTTCTCTGTAGTAATTCCATCCCGTGTCAATGCAATACTTTTAGTGTAAAATGGGTGTATTCCAACCACGTCTAGTGGTTGTATTTGTTTAAACCAATATCCTGGATAAAAGAGCTGGGCCCCGTTCCACGAAGCGATCTTAGCCCTAAGATCAACTTAAGTGCATAGGGTAGCTATGCGCTTAAGGTAATCTTAGGGCTAAGATCGTTTTGTGGAACGGGGCCCTGGATAACAAGGGTTTTCAGGATATGTTATCTCCGAGAAGCAAATATGCATAAAACAAAATCTTCGGGCCTACTTATATTAATAAAAAATGCTATGGCCACTACTGCTGTATTAAAACAAACATGGCGTAAATAATTTTACGCTGTGGCCATATTACAAACTGACGTATCCAGGGCATTGTACACCGCGCTTCCTGTGCGTTTGTGTGTATAATTCTTAATGTCTTAAGTGTGTTCAGCTCCGGGGCATACATTGATTATTGGCTTGTCCCTGGTTTCCTTCCTGTAATATTGTGTTATGATCAGAACCCCCTTTCATGGAGATCGCATTTAATCTGAATCTATCACGCCAGGTTCCAAGAATACCCCGTGAGGTTTAATGTCCGTGTTTACGTGGTAAATATCATATCAAATTATGAACGTCTGTGAAAGAAAACAACATGGAACTTGGAGAAGGTTGCTGTGGCCGGACACACACCTTTACACACACACACACACACACACACACACACTCACTCACGCACTCTCTCTCTCTCTCTCTCTCTCTCTCTCTCTCTCTCTCTCTCTCTCTCTCTCTCTCTCTCTCTCTCTCTCTCTCTCTCTCTCTCTCTCTCACACACACACACACACACACAAACACACACACACACTCCTCCGCCAGCCCTTTCACCCATCCACCACCTTTTGTATCTTGGTATAAAAATATCAATAATTTTTATAACAAAATCCTCTACCTCTCTCTCTCTCTCGCCATACACATACACATATGCACGTGTACGTACACACACGTACATATACACGCAGTTTAGCGCACGCACACTACACACACGCATATGAATGATGAGGTTACAGAAAAAATATTTTAATACAAAACATATTAATGCATTCAGTTTAATTTGCCTCCCACTCCTATAATTATATACCCATGTGTCCATCTTTGTAGCAAATCTAGTAGTTTTGTAACAGTAAAATAATATATTTGAACCATAATAACGCGTTTAAAAGATTTAATAAAACAATGACGACGGACAGTTGTATTACACGTGAATGATAAATGAAAACTCAGATACTGGGTTTTAAAAAGTCTATTAATATATTAAATGTGTATGTAATAACATAAAATACTGTGAATTTGAATATAATATATTGTTTTCGTTTTGAGAAAGGGGCTGGACGTTGGTCTTGCGGTAGAGGGTGTGTACTATCAAATCAAATCCCATAGACGACAGTAGTAACATATGTGACTAAAACTCCTAAACACCACGGATATAAATACTACCACCCTAGTTCCGCACACAAATTGAGTGGGTTTTTTTTTACAGGGTCCCTATACACGGCACACGGCTACTTCACACAGATGAAATAAAATTGCATACATTGTTTTCCAAGATAAAATTATTTTTTTCTATAACCAACACACTCACATTATATCACCAATCACAGGTCTTGTGGTGTTAACTTCTCTATCAAAGGTTCGCTGCACCTCCATCGTTGACCCAACCGGACGTTGTTTGGTTTAGTACTATCTAGAACACTCTATGTACAATCGATCGCACTCTGGTTTGTTTCTCCGATACAAAACACAAAACAAAAGAGACAGAAAGAAAGAAAGAAAAAGAAAGAAAGAAAGAAAGAAAAAAGAAGAATAAGAAAAACAAAGAAAAACGAACACCATGACGTACATAAAAAACATGGCATCTACTTTTGTGTCTGTGGGCAACTGTATATAAAAGATGCCTTGCTGCTTTATCGGTTGGAGATGACTTAAGTGGTGAAAGGAGATTTCCTTCTTTTCTTTCTCTCGATGACATATTGAAATATCCATAACATGTCAGACGCCAAATAGCCGCAGGTTAAAATACGATGTGGTTGTCGTCAGACAAATAATCCTTTCCTTTTCTTTCATTTTCAGAACATTACTTGAATAAATTTCCATTGATACGCTATAAAAAACATGAAGTTTACTTTTTGACAAATCAATAAGACCATCTCTTTTTTTTCGGTCTGTGAACGAGTCTTCCTCTTGTTTGGCGCTTTGAAAGCATTGCGATTTCTTTTCAGCCAAATAAGAAAGAAAAACAATCATGATCACATAAATGAATGGAGCACGCTGATTGGTTAACTGATCCAACATCACTTGTAGTTTACCAAGACAGACAGACAGACAGACAGTTAGTTAGTTAGTTAGTTAGTTAGTTAGTTAGTTAGTTAGTTAGTTAGTTAGTTAGTTAGTTAGTTAGATAGATAATACATAGATAGGATATAGATATATCCGAGAGAGAGAGAGAGAGAGAGAGAGAGAGAGAGAGAGAGAGAGAGAGAGAGAGAGAGAGAGAGAGAGAGAGAGAGAGAGAGAGAGAGAGAGAGAGAGAGAGAGAGGAGAGCGAACCCGTTACCGCGACACAGGTTATATTACGGACAAAAGCACTTTCACTTAAGCAGGCAGTGCATACCACTACCTTTAGCACACCAGTCTTAGTGCATTATTTAGGCGGGAGGGTGGGGGTGGGGAGGGGGGGTGCGGGTGGGGGCGTCGTGCACATCACATCTTAGGGTAGCTCTTTACAAGTAAGCTATATCCCGTTCCATTGGAGAGTAAAATACAGGTAGTAGTTTTCAGATTTTGCCTCCAGATCAAGTTTTAAGTACTTTTTGTGCGCAATAATGCCTGGAGCAAAATGAACACTGATGGTCATTCACGTAACCACCCAATTAAACACATCCCTATCAGTGTAAACATCTCAAACTGAACGTAATCTTGATTGATTTAAATTGTTTATTAAAGTGGGAAATTAAAATATGCATATAATTGTACAATGCTGAAATAAATAATATCGTCGCCTAGCCTACATAGGCTTATTAAAGAAAACTTTTTTATTTGTAGCTAAAATATTAAAGTTATTTAATATTAAAGGAAACCAGTATGTTGATGTTACGTTAATACAAAATGGTGAACTTCCTTGTTGTAGCTGGATATGCACCATTAAATGTTGGCAGGACAAACAAAAAAACAACAACAAAAAACAAAAACAAAAACAAATACACACAACAAAAACAATATGACATAATCCTATATTAGAATGCCACAGAGAGGTTCTGTAAAAAAGGTTGCTAATAAAAACTTTAAAATGTTTAAATGTCAGGTGATGCCAGCATTTTCCTGCAGGAAATTAAATGTGTGTTGTTACATTTTTTTTATATATGTTATGCCTGGGTGGACTTGTAATGCCCTGTTTATATCAGATTTATTACAAAATGCTAACATTGTGGATAATGGGAACTGATTTGGACAAACGGATCTTATAGGCATCCATATTATTAGGTTATCATTATCACAACTGAAATACCCCATGAACAGTTAAAGTTAAAGTTTGTTTTTGTTTATCGATACCGGTAATGCACATTTGGTAATTAATCATCGGCTATTGGATGTCAAATATTTGGTAATTGTGACATATAGAATTAGAGAAGAAACCCGCTACGTTTGCATTAGTAGCTAGGGATATTGTATTTGCGCCATCCCATAGACGGGATAGCACATACCACGACCTTAGTTATACCAGTCGTGGTGTACTGGCTAGAATGAGAGATAGCGCATCAAGCGAGCACTTTACCACTGGGCTACATCCAGCCTTGTTCCCATGACAAATGCTAAAGCGCTGTCAACAGTTGACATCTACGCACAAGCTCGTTATATTACATTCACAGGGGCGGATTATGCTTTAGGTAAGGGGGTGGGGGTGGGGGTTTCCCAAAACAATATGTAAATGTTTATAATTTGAAATTATAAGTGTTACGTGGACATCAATTTAGATCTACGTGGTGTGTTTTGTTTTTGTTTTTGTTTTTTTATAGCTGTGTGTGTGGGGGGTGGGGGGAGGGGGGTGTCCGTGCAACTGGGAACCTCCCAATAATCCGCCCCTGTATGCATTAGCAATACTCTTATTCAACAAGAACAAAATATATCCTAATATTAATTGATGTAATAACAACAAACCACACACCTACTTAAAACTGAATTCCAAATAAAAAGAGGACAAAATTGATTGCAATAGGCGTACTGACTCATTTGGTTTTAACACAGGACGTCTTCATAATAATTAAGGAAGTTCTAAAATGGAATGTTGGTGTATTCGTTACTACTTTGGTTGATTTACGGTTATTAGCTAAGTTAAAAATATAATTTGATTGTATTCTTATAAACAAAACCCCATTATTATTAATGTTAAAAATACCATATCTATCGATAAATTATAGATTGCAAAACATGATCCTTTAATTTGTAATCGATGACATCTAAAATAATAATAGAAAAAGACAACCAATCAAGCGAATCATCAACTTTACATTTCCAGTCGATTGCACTGCGGAGTGTACGTGAGTCTGTCGTGACGACCTAATTGATCGACCTAATCTAATATAACAAAGATCAAACATTCGCCAGGCATTAGCTGTAATAACAATGGCTGATCCTATTGTTAGCCGGCCGATGTCGCAGGATGGAATTAATGATTGCTTCTGTACGAATTGACATAACTCGTAGGCGTATTTATTCACAATGGCGGATCGCTTCCGGATTAGACATGATAACCTTCCGCAGTCCGAGATAGCGACCCGTGTGCAAAAATTATTAGTTGATTATGAACCTTTCCGGAGCGGTCGAACACTTCTATGGTCTGATATTATAAATCAAATTATAGCGGTAAATAGCTAAATTATGACTTGATGAATCTCGCTGACTTTGCCATTAACTTGGATTGTATGACATGCTGCAAAAGAGCAGAACATTGTTTAGATAGAAACAGTAATGTTAGACGGGGAAAGTGGATGTTTTGATATGAATGTTTTTTGTATTTTTTTCCTTTGAGGCTAATTTCCTGTTTTTTGTTGTATGGAAATTAAGTATTTTTGATGATGTTCCATATCGTTCACAATCCTAATAATTGATATGTATATTATAATTTAAGTAAATGAGATAGAAGTATTTCATGATTGTTTTAAGAAAACAAACTACCCCCCCCCCCCCCCCGAACAACAAGAAAATAACAAATTATCAAATAAACTATCAAACAAAAACGAAAAACAAAACCCACCCATCTCCATCATACGCATCAACTGGCTTTGATGTTTTTAAAGTTTTATTTTGTTTATGTGAGGGTTTTTTTCTTTTTGCGGCACTTTCTGTATCTCTTCAAATACTACAATCTAATCAATGAACCCCCTAACCCCACAACAAAAAAACAACAAAAAAGCACACCCCAAAACAAACAAAAACAACAAAACAACAATAACAAAAACCCGACATTTACCCCCCCCCAAAAAAAAAAAACACACACAAGTACAACAACAACCAAAAACAATAGCAGAACCTCTCCCCCCCCCCCCCCCCACACACACACACACGCCTTAACCTGGTTTGCGTTTACTACACGTTTGTTATCATACTTCAGTTTATTAATTAATAAAACTCTTAGTAAGGTCAGTTCTGGACTTTATTCTCGATGTTGTTGATAGACTCTAATAATCGTATCAATACACGTGCCAGAAACACTTCACGCCCAGCTCTGACATCACACCTCCATAAGAACACGGACTGGGAAAACTGACAATCTGTCTGATAAAGGTGGCTGAAGAATTTCTCGGTCACAGAGAATATTACATGACTGGCCGCTAGATTTTATCTTACGAGTTGTTTTGCACGGGTCACGACATTCCACTTTTCGTCTAAGTAATCGAAGTAAGAATCTACGCTTTGTTACATATGATTCCCCACTGCAACTGGTATTACGATTCTGGTTTTGGAGGCGTGGGGTGTGGGTTGGCGGCGTAAAAATATTAGTGGCCTAGTGGCGCCAAATAATCAAATATATCTCTGGTTTCAAGATGAACCTAATTATCGAAAGCGAGGTGGATAATGTTTACAAACGAACAGTAAGATAATTGGCATCTAACTGACACAAATGTAGTATTTTTTAATTATATATTCTTAAAATAAAATTTAAAAAAAGTTCAAATTCAATCTGCATTTAACGCGAAATTTGATTGATTAATCAAATCCATTTGCGACACTAAACCTAGCATTAACGTGTCTAAACATTGGGGGACCCGTCATGTCTCTTTGCATATCCATACGCTACTTGTCGCTGTTTGGTTGCACATACTTACTTTTGAAAGCCTGTCTTGGATACATTTGCTGGGAAATTCGGAGAATATGCCTGAGACAGACGTGCCTGAACCTTCAGAGAATGTAAACACGTTGCAAATGATTGACTGGCTTTTAAAATAGTATCACCTTCAAAACTTTTCTGAAGCAAAATGCGTGTTCCTCTGCATTTTGTGACGTAGCTGTTGTTGATAAGGGTTTGCGTAATGCTAGGGTCAGACTGTCAACTGTCACGACGAAGTTGGACAAGTCGACGGTTGCGTTGTAATCTGTCCAAATGCCAACTTTCGACGGGTGCCCACAGATTAACAACCAATCGGTTTTAGGACGTTAACAGTGTTCTAATAGTCGCCAGTAACCCTCAATTTGCGACATTAAAACCAGTATTAACGTCTGCAAGTGGTTAAATATAACATAAATAACCATTAACTAAAAATGTTTTTAACGCAAACTTTATTTAAGTTGATTTTGTGCATGGAAGTTATGAAACGAATGCAGTTCCTAAACATAACCGTCGCGTAGCCCTCTCGACATTGTCCTATTGTTTTTAACAGAATATATTCTGACATAGAAATTATACTCTTCAAAAGAAGAAACGCAAAACCACATTGTCGTAACATTTGGAGAATTGATTTAATTATTGAATGGTGAGTCCGATAATTACCAAATGTTGCAGGATTGTTCACAATTCACTCTAGTCCATTGTGAGTAAGTGATAGGACACACCACCAAGGTCAAGGTCATCTGGAGTCAATACCGGGTGTGGCCTCCGCGTGTGTTGACAACTGCCTGGCACCGCCTGCCCATTGAAGCAACCAGAGTACGGATGACGTCCCGGGGGATGGTGGCCCACTCGGCCTGCAAGGCTGCTGCCAGCTCGGGCAGGGTCTGGGGCTGTGGTTGTCGCTGTCGGAGGCGTCGGTCCAACTCGTCCCATAGATGCTCAATTGGGTTCAAATCCGGTGATATCGATGGCCAAGGAAGGACATTAATGTTGTTGTTCTGTAGGAAAGCCGTTGTGAGACGTGCTGTGTGAGGCCTGGCGTTGTTATGTTGGAACACTGCGTTGGCGTTGGCCATAACTGGAACGATGTGTGGCCGGAGGATCTGGTCAATGTAGCCCTGTGCATTCATTTTGCCCTGCACGTGGACCAGGTCAGTTCTGCCAGTGTGTGAGATGGCTGCCCACACCATGACACTACCCCCGCCGAATCTGTCCACTTCCTGCACGCAGTTTTCCGCATAACGTTCAACACGACGCCTATACACGCGACATCTTCCATCATGACGTCCGAGCAGAAATCGGGACTCGTCACTGAACCACACCTGTCTCCATCGCAGTTGAGGCCATTGTCGATGAATCTGGCACCACTGCAGTCGGAGTCGACGGTGTTGTGGTGTTAAGATGACACCTCGAACTGGACGTCTGGCACGAATTCCTACCTCACGTAGGCGGTTCCGTACGGTCTGGTCGGATATCCTGCGCAAACCTGGTATTGCTGCGGCTGTGGAGGTGGCAGTAGTCAATCGTTCCCGAAGGTGGCGTACCCGGATGTAGCGGTCCTGCCCGGGGGTAGTGACCCGTGGTCGACCGGATCTAGGGAGGTCACGTGTTGATCCATGTTGCTGGTAACGGTCCCACAGTCTGGAGATGGTGCTTGGGGACACATGGAATTCCCTGGCAACGGCCGTTCTGGATTCGCCTGCGTCTAGTCGGCCGATGGCATTGTTTCTCTGCGGTTCACTGAGACGTGGCATGTCCTGGATTGTCAACTGTCGGCCAGATACAGAGGCCAGGCAAGCGAACACCCTGCACTTTTATACTGTCGGTGTTCATGTTGCACGTGCAGACAACGCACGTGCAGTGGTGACATGGTTTGCACGTGGCTGCGTTTTTGCGAATATTCACATTTTGGAACTTTATTGTACAGTAGCTGCGTTTTATCGAATGTAACCGTGGGAATGTGTTTGGGACATGCAATGACCTTATATTCACAAAGCATGAACCGGTAGGAAACATAAAATCGGAGTTATAACCCATTTGTACCCTTTTGCGTTTCTTTTTTTGAAGAGTATATATTGAAATGCGTGCAAACATAAATGGTGGTATGCAACCTAAATGCAAAGGGAAGGTGTAATTTGCAGTGTAATATATATGGCTCATGGTAAATCTATCCCGGGTTCAGTCTAAGAAAGGGAAGAAAGGGATTAATATAATAAAACAAATAATTATGACACTGATGAGAACGATATTATGATGTTTTACGGAACGCGTTAATATTAAATAGTAAAACAAAAAACCCCCCAAAAAAACCCCAACAACAACAAAACAACCCAACCCAAAACCCCAAACAAACAACAACAAAAAAAGAAGAAAGAATGAAAGAAAAGAAACAACAAACAAACAAAAACATTAAAAATGGTTTATTCGGTACACTGGTACACTGTTGTAGAAATGTCCATTTAAAGCAAGAACTTCTTAACACGGTGTTTACGACGCACGGCATTTCATTAAATCCAAAACCATGTCCATCCAATACTATCAAACAAATATGTGTTTAATTTTAACTCATGTCAATAGGCAATCATCAGCAACAATAAAAAAAAAAAACCCAAACAAAACAAAAAACCATACAATCTTGCATCCAATCGATAGTTTGAATTCACAAAAAGGTCTATTTTAGACATTTAATTGGAGATCGTACTACGCGAGCCTTTTTTCTTTATTAATACTAGAATTTGTCGTATTCATTAGTGTTTAATTTTGTGGAGGCAATTTATAATAGTTTTTCTCTACTTTGATCCAGCCGAAGCCGTGGATCTAGACATATTGAATAGAGATTATTTCTTTGATGTCGCCGACTTAATACGTCTGATACCATATGACATCTATCCTTCTTATTCCACAATGAAGCCATCTTGTACTTTTACACACTTAATGCAAGCCTGACAAAGGGCAATTGTTGTAAGCAAATAATTAATAACTATATAAGACAGGAAATTTAAGTACTCCTACAACAGTTTTTAATTATTTTTTCTTGTTATTTTTTTCTTCTTCTTATTTTGTTTTCATATAAAGATTAATATTTCGATGTCTAACAAATTAATAACAATAATCGTACTCCTACATACTCCTGCCAGAGGCTACGCTAACCCTTTCTGGACTAAGAAAAAAGAAAGACATGTTTTATTTAACGACGCACTCAACACTTTCTATTTACGGTTATATGGCGTCAGACATATGGTTTCTGGACTAAGATAACTGTGAATAAAATATAGACGTACATCACCGTTCTGTGGTCTACCCCTAGATTACAAGAGAAACCAGACATTCATATCATTTCAACTTATTGTCGTGCTTATATAGAATTAAGGTTCAAGCACGCTGTCCGGGGCTATCTGTCCATACAGTGGGTTAGTTGTTAGTTGGTTAATGAGAGAGAAGAGGGTGTAGTGGTCTTACACATACCCATTGAGTCTCTCTGGGTGGAAGCCTGTACCGGGCTGCGACGCCTATACCGACTAGCCTTATGTCCGATGGCTTAACCACGACACCACCGAAACCAAACAAAGGATGTATGGTCTGAACTCGGAATCACGAAGCTGAGAACAAAAGATAACAACAGTACTCTTTGCAAATGAAAACCAAAGGTGGAATGTAATTCGTCAAACACTGATACTCCGGTGGCAATTTATCATCGATTTCACCGTATTCCAGCCGAGTTATAGAACATCACGAATGACAAGGAGAAGAAGAAATAAGAAAAGCTGATATGAGAATAAAAATGTGTAAATTTGAAAAACAATATTCACGTCGAAAGAAAATACAACTTGATAACACATTTATATTATGGCAGCTTTTGTCAGTTGTCACGTAGCGGCATAGGCAAACCTGTTACAAGAGACATCTTATGCAGAATAGTCAATACTGTACGTGTGGTTTTGCCAGTCATTCAATTCGTAATTACAAAAAAAAAAAAAAAAAAAAAAAAAAAATGCAAATGAAACTTCAAGCAGAGAAAGCGTGCTAGCTAGGTGTATCATATCAAGTCAAAATAAGCATCGTGCATATATAAAAACTATAAAACTTCACCTTTTAAATTAAGCTGAGAAAAAAAATAAAAAATTAACTGTTCGTTTATGATATAACAGGGACAGGACAATATTTCCGTTAGTTCTACACGTGATTTATAATTCTGATCCAACTTGTTTTTATATATTATGTCCTGTATAGAAATGCGGTGAAGCTATACTGATTTAGATTAAATGATGTTTTGTTGTCTCATGAAAACACAAAACAACTTTTATGAAAGAATATCCTGGCACATATGTATCAGCTTTTCTGAAACAAATACTTAATTAAAATTTTGAAAAATATATGTTACTTTTGTTTTATTTAACGACACCACTGTAGAACTGGTTTATTAATCATGGGATATTTGATGTCACATATTTGATTATTCTGGCATATAGTCTTAGAGGAGACCCGCTACATTTTTTTTCCATTAGCAGTTATGAATCTTTTACATACACTTTGCCACAAAGAGGACAGCATTAGGCACACCAATATATTGATATACCTGTTCAGTGTTTCTGCCAGAAAGAAAATTTTGGGTATGGCGCTATGGAATTGAATGCAACCACAGTCAACAGGGGGTATGGGGGGCCTCCCCCAGAAAAAAAATGGATTAAGTTTAAGGTTAGGGTTAAAAAAAATCATACATAAATGATAAGAGTAATTAATTTTGTCAAAAGGTTAAATCTGCAAAACAAATCTGGGTATGGCACCATACCCATTTTACTCTCTGTCAGAAACCCTGCCTGAGTAACTGTTGTGGGCACTGATTCGAACGCAAAAAACTCCAATTAGAGAACGGGTCTACCTAAGGGATTCCAACCAATGACCCAACCATCTCAGACGAACGCTCTACCCACTGAACTAAATCCCGCCCATTCATATATTAAGTTTTAAGCACGCTGCCCTGGGAACACATCTCAGCTACCTGGTTGTTACTTGTTAGTGGTTAATGAGAGAGAAGAGTGTGTAGTGGTCTTACATCTACCTATTGAGATGTTAAAACTCGCCCTGGGTGGAAGCCAGTACCGGGCTGCGAACCCAGTACCTACCAGCCCCTATGTCTGATAGCTTAACAACGACACCACCAACGCTACCCGACTTTTCGCTCTTCCTGTCCCCGGAGACAGTTCGCGCGTAAGAATATTAATTAGTAATATGTGTGACTACCTCTTTAGTGTCCAGAATGTAACTCACGTAATTGTCATCGCTATTGGATGTCAATTATTTGGTAATATTGACACAAAGACCTAAAGAGGAAACCCGATTTTGTTTTCATTAGTAGCTAGGAATTGTTTTATATGCACTATCCCACAGATAATATAGCACATACCACGGCCTTTGACATTCCAGTCGTAGTGCACTGGCTGGGGCGAGAAATAGCCCAATAGGCCCACCGACTAAGATCGATCCTAGACCGCTTTACGATCAGTCGAGCGTTTTACCATTGTGCTACGTTCCGACCCTGCAGTACTATACGTCATCATGGCAAACGCGTCCTTGTTTAAGACGCTTACTAGTACATTTATGTGATTGGTTAAAATTTGCATCTGAATTATTGTTTCGAGTGGTTACTAAGGTTTAACACATATTTTCCAGAACATCAGTTAAAATAATAGAAATCGATGTAGTGGTTTTACAATTCCTGATATAATTGTGTACCAAAACATCACCATACCATCAAGACAAAATCTAAGGTACAGACCTATTACCTAAATATTTCATTTCATTTGGTACTTATATCCAATTAAGGTTGAAGCACGCTGTCCTGGGCATATAGCTCAGCTATCTGGGTTGTCTGTCCAGGACAGTTGGTTAGTTGTTACGATTAGTGAGAGAGAAGTGGGTATAGTGGTTTTACATCTACCCATCGAGTCGTTAGAACTCGCTCTGGGTGTGACCCGGTATCGGGCTGCGAACCCTGTACCTGCCTGCCTTATATCCGATGGCTTAACCACGACACCACCGAGGCCGGTCTACCCAAATATAAAGCACACCAGGGTAATCACCCTCACCCCACCCCCACCCCATGAGATAGCAGGTCCCTTTATGTAGTTATTTTTAATTCGACTTTCGTTAATCGTACCTGAACGCTTTGCCCAAGTCTTGGCTGTTCCTATATGAACAAAAAAAACCTGGTTGGTATTTCGTCTACTTAGACACACAGCAATGCTTTAAATTATTTTCCACTGACCCGGGGGATGTCTCGAGAGTTTATGGGATCCCTGTCTGGAATTTTACCCCCTCCTCGGAAATCCTAGCTGCGCCCTGTTCAATCATTGATGACAATAACACGCAATAACACGGTTCAAGCATACGTGCAAATAATCCTAACGTTATTGTCATATTACAGCTTAACAATTCTCTGACAAAGTAATGCTTTCCAAACTCCCCATTTCCGTTGTCCTCTTTATACATCGTATCCCCTGCGTTGTTTGAGATATCAGCTAAACCAAACATTTCGGATTCTGTTAGAACTCTGATCGACAAACCGGATGTTTTGTACAATCTACGCTCTTTATGACATCTTGACACATGTCGATTACGTTTACATTATTTAAATTCTCTAATATGTACTTCTACTTACAAACAGCTATAAACAGCTTACAAACGCTTACACAGGCATTGGCATTTTTACTGTCATGCCCGTTAGTGCCAGTTATATTGCCTTTTTGCGAGTTGACGTGTTGGAATCGTTCAGAACGTACGCCAATAACGCGAGTTCTGTGGAAAATGTTTATCGGTAGTGAACATAATGGAACCCTGACCGTTAAGTGGTGTGCATGTTACAAGGTTTTAGAATTCTGTGACATATAAAAAAACGCAAACAACACATGCATCCATGTATTTATTACAAGCCATCTTTGTATTCCTAAACTATGGTGGTAACAAAAATCTTACACATATCCTGTCAGTGGGCAATTTCCTATGATCATGACTATGGTGGTAACAAAAATCTTACACATATCCTGTCAGTGGGTAATTTCCTATGATCATGACTATGGTGGTAACAGAAATCTTACAAATATCCTGTCAGTGGGAAATCTTACACATATCCTGTCAGTGGGTAATTTCCTATGATCATGACTATGGTGGTAACAAATATCTTACAAATATCCTGTAAGTGGGCAATTTCCTATGATCATGACTATGGTGGTAACAAAAAACTTACAAATATCCTGTAAGTGGGCAATTTCCTATGATCATGACTATGGTGGTAACAAAAATCTTACAAATATCCTGTAAGTGGGCAATTTCCTATGATCATGACTATGGTGGTAACAAAAATCTTACAAATATCCTGTAAGTGGGCAATTTCCTATGAACATGACTATGGTGGTAACAGAAATCTTACACATATCCTGTGAGTGGGCAATTTCCTGTGACCATGACTATGGTGGTAACAAAAATCTTACACATATCCTGTGAGTGGGCAATTTCCTATGACCATGACTATGGTGGTAACAAAAATCTTACAAATATCCTGTAAGTGGGCAATTTCCTATGATCATGACTATGGTGGTAACAAAAATCTTACAAATATCCTGTAAGTGGGCAATTTCCTATGAACATGACTATGGTGGTAACAGAAATCTTACACATATCCTGTGAGTGGGCAATTTCCTATGATCATGACTATGGTGGTAACAAAAAACTTACAAATATCCTGTAAGTGGGCAATTTCCTATGATCATGACTATGGTGGTAACAAAAATCTTACAAATATCCTGTAAGTGGGCAATTTCCTATGAACATGACTATGGTGGTAACAGAAATCTTACACATATCCTGTGAGTGGGCAATTTCCTGTGACCATGACTATGGTGGTAACAAAAATCTTACACATATCCTGTGAGTGGGCAATTTCCTATGACCATGACTATGGTGGTAACAGAAATCTTACACATATCCTGTGAGTGGGCAATTTCCTATGATCATGACTATGGTGGTAACAAAAATCTTACAAATATCCTGTAAGTGGGCAATTTCCTATGATCATGACTATGGTGGTAAAAAAAAACAAATCTTACAAATATCCTGTGAGTGGGTAGTTTCCTAGGATCATGACCATGGTGGTAACAAAAATCTTACAAATATCCTGTAAGTGGGCAATTTCCTATGAACATGACTATGGTGGTAACAGAAATCTTACACATATCCTGTGAGTGGGCAATTTCCTGTGACCATGACTATGGTGGTAACAAAAATCTTACACATATCCTGTGAGTGGGCAACTTCCTATGACCATGACTATGGTGGTAACAGAAATCTTACACATATCCTGTGAGTGGGCAATTTCCTATGATCATGACTATGGTGGTAACAAAAATCTTACACATATCCTGTAAGTGGGCAATTTCCTATGATCATGACTATGGTGGTACAAAAAAAACCCTTACAAATATCCTGTGAGTGGGTAGTTTCCTAGGATCATGACCATGGTGGTAACAAAAATCTTACAAATATCCTGTAAGTGGACAATTTTCTAGAATCATAACTATGGTGGTAACAAAAATCTTACAAATATCTTATGAGTGAGCAATTTCCTAGGATCATGTTTCAGGGTCAGGGATTTTCAGTAAATATTTTTAACAGGTAAATAGAGAATAGCAAATAGTAAATATATGATAGTAAATATATGATGTGAGAGGCTACACCATCACATAAACAACCATTAATTGTAAAAGTTTATAGGTGCTGGGGTTTTCATCGTATGAGCGAAGTAGCGGTAAAGCCATCGACTTCGCGACTGGCAGACTCCGGGTTCGCAATCCGGTACTGGGTCCATCCAATAGCGAGTTTACATGGCTGGATGAGGAAAACTACTGTACAGACTTATTGTTTACTTACTACAAACAACTAACCATTAACTAACCATTAACGAACCGTTAACTAACTATTAACCTCCATCCTGGACAGCCAGCCTAGACAGTCACGATGTGTGCCCATGGTAACCTGTCTGAACCTTTATTTTAAAGTGGGAAATGAAATGACAAAGACATCAGATATATGATGCCAAGGATGGAGTGAAAATGATAGATATCATTTAAGTGATAGGGGTATTACTTAAGCGACAGGATGTCGTGCAAAATGCAGGGTTAGTACACGCCAGGGATATAATGAACATGTGTTAAAATATATTGCGTATATTGCAAGGATAACAAGAAAATGGCAAAGCATTATGTAACTGACAAGGATATTAATACATAAATGACAAGAATACCCTTTTATCGGAGTTATTTATAGTTAGGCTACATATTTAGAAACAAAACGAAGCCCAACTAGAGTATGCATAACAGTGTTTCTGTGTTAAGATACTTCGTCTTTCATTTAGCTGAAATAACAAAATAGAGAAAACGAGAGCTGTTCACGGTAATAAACAATAGCGATCATTCGATCGTTTAGTACTCTAATAATAACCACATTTAATTCATCGTCTACCGGATGACAGCGGCACGTGTGAACAAATTTGAAAAGGTGAGAATAGCAAAACGATTTATGAGTAAAACGATTTAACAAAACAGTGTATTGTCTTGTATCGCATAAAAACAGACAGAAGAGGTTAATCGAAGTCCTTTGTGTCATTACGTGTCTTTCACGAGCAAAATTCACAAATACAGATACAAGGTTACATTTAATAATGATAAAATACACTGTTCGTAATGCTATTGCTATGTACTTTGTTAAATTTATCTATTTCACGATACTGTGTTCCTAAGCTTTTTAAAAAACTTTTTTGCAATTTGTGTCATATTTTATAAATTAAATAAATAATTGACACATTTAAAATATTTGTAAATAGTGACATGCAACCTTTAACACTAATAAAAGACTGGTTACCGTTTTGCATATTATTAGTATTAAAGTAACAAATCTTTGGATTCCAGTGTAAAAAACAAAATGGCGGCAAAACAATGAACTTTTGTTTTTCCAATGTTTACACTTTATAACTTTAATAAAGTTATATCAGTAGGTATATTGATGTCATGGATGGGTCAGAGATTACTGGTGGCCAACTATTTGTTAGTGAAATATTGCATGTGATAGCAAATCGAAAGAAATGACTTGTAGATGTTTCATTTGTTTTTGTATGATCGTAGGACGTAGCGTAATTTTTTTATTTTTTTTTATTATTATTAATTTTTTTACCACTTGCCATCGGGATTGCACAAAGTAACTTTTACTGGCCCGAATCCAAAAAACACTGGCCTCGGGTATCGGGCCACCGTATTCTAGAAGGCCTGGCATAATCTTCATTAGGTAAATATAGGCTAAATTAAAGGGAGTTTCCAACCATTGCAACATATTTCCAAATAATAAACCCTTTTTAGCAACTAAAGTTACATCTTAAATGTCATTTTTTGTATATCCAATGTGTTTCTGGTCGTCCTAATGTTTGTAGTAGCTAAAATCTCATTTTACTTTGGAACATATTTCTTCATAAATACAAATGTATTTGGAGGCCAAATGCAGTTTGGGCTATAACAAACATTAGGATACAAGAAACATACACACTATGTGCACCATATATACAACAATTAATCGTAAATTTAGTAGGTGCTGGGTTTTTCACCGTCTGAGTAAAGTAGCAGTAAAGTCATCGGCTTCGCGGCTGGTAGGCAGCTGGTTCGCATCCCGGTACTGGGTCCCATCCATGTCGAGTTTAAAAGTCCCGATGTCACTCACCCCAACATTTGTTTTAAAGAATCAACAACATATGTTATCATAACAGTATCTATTATTGTTAGTAGATTCTGCCATCTCTCTCTCTCTCTCTCTCTCTCTCTCTCTCTCTCTCTCTCTCTCTCTCTCTCTCTCTCTCTCTCTCTCTCTCTCTCTCTCTCTCTCTCTCTCTCTTTCTCTCTCTACCAACAACAACGAACAAATTTACAGTTTCGATATGTTAAAACTGCCCAATTAAATAGAACTTAATTCTGATTTATCGGTGTAATGATGATCGACTAAATTTACTGAGGTAATATCTGGTAACATTATGACGAGCTCGACGCGTAACTGAACATGAATGAGAAGTTGAGTTTATTACGGTGTATTACCAGATTCCTTCTGTATATAAGGCACCGAAACGCCTATAAAAACATTTCCAACTACCCAGTCACTTGAAACCTTCCTTCACAACCAAAGTAAGCGGATATAACTTTTTACGCGTGAATGTGTGCGTGCGTGTGTGTGCGTGTGTGTGTGTGTGTGTATGTATGTATGTATGTATGTATATATATATATATATATATATATATATATATATATATATATATATATATATATATATATATATATATATATATATATATATATATATATATATATATAGTAATATTGCTTATATATCTCCCGAACGCCAGCTTATTAAAAGGAGGGGTGGGACGTAGCCCAGTGGTAAAGCGTTCGCTTGATGCGCGGTCGGTACAGTATCGATCCCCGTCAGTGGACCCATTGGGCTATTTCTCGTTCCAGCCAGTGCTCCACAACTGGTGTAGCAAAGGCCGTGGTATGTGCTATCCTGTCTGTGGGATGATGCATATAAAATATCCCTTGCTGTTAATCGAAAAGAGTAGCCCATGAAGTTGCGACAGCGGGTTTCCTCTCTCAATATCTATTTGGTCCTTAATCATAGGTCTGACGCCATATAACCGTAAATACAATGTGTTGAGTGCGTCGTTAAATAAAATACTTCTTTCTTTTTTATTTACTAAAAGAAATTGGATTGGATTAGGGCAAATCCAAAAATGCTATATTTTCTTTGGTCTTTACAACATATTTGTTTTTGGGATTAAATGCATAATGCCCATATAATTGATTTATATTGGTTATTAAAATTATTTCCCTGGAAAGCAGGGAAGCTCTAAAAACGACTATTAAACGTCAAACATGTGGGGTGGATTTACGAAGCCTTTATTGTTTTGTAAACGAAGAGGTAAGTATAATGTTATTATGTAGGCTTCGTAAATTCGGTCTGTAGTATGGAGAGTTAGATAAAAAAACAACAACCTCACTTTAGACACGATAGTAAAGGAGTCGGAAATCACTTTAGCCACGATAGTAAGGCAGTAGGAAATCACTTTAGCCACAATAGTAAGGGTGTGGGAACTCACTTTAGCCACGATAGTAAGAGTGTGGGAACTCGCTATAGCCACGATAGTAAGAATGTGGGAACTCACTTTAGCCACGATAGTAAGGGTGTGGGAACTCACTTTACCCACGACAGTAAGGGTGTGGAAATTCACTTTAGCCACGATAGTAAGGCAGTAGGAACTCACGTTAGCCACAATAGTAAGGGTGTGGGAACTCACTTTAGCCACGATAGTAAGGGTGTGGGAACTCACTTTAGCCACGATAGTAAGAGTGTGGGAACTCACTTTAGCCACAATAGTAAGGGTGTAGGAACTTACTTTAGCCACGATAGTAAGATTGTGGGAACTCACTTTCGCCACGATAGTAAGGGTGTGGGAACCCACTTTACCCACGACAGTAAGGGTGTGGAAACTCACTTTAGCCACGAAAGTAAGAGTGTGGGAAATCACTTTAGCCACGATAGTAAGGATGTGGGAACCCACTTTACCCACGACAGTAAGGGTGTGGAAACTCACTTTAGTCACGATAGTAAGGGTGTGGGAACTCACTTTAGCCACGATAGTAAGGGTGTGGGAACTCACTTTAGCCACAAGAGTAAGAGTGTGGGAACTCACTTTAGCCACGATAGTAAGGGTGTGGGAACTCACTTTAGCCACGATAGTAAGAGCCACGATAGTAAGAGTGTGGGAACTCACTTTAGCCACGATAGTAAGAGTGTGGGAACTCACTTTAGCCACAAGAGTAAGAGTGTGGGAACTCACTTTAGCCACGATAGTAAGAGTGTGGGAACTCACTTTAGCCACGATAGTAAGAGTGTGGGAACTCACTTTAGCCACGATAGTAAGAGTGTGGGAACTCACTTTAGCCACAAGAGTAAGAGTGTGGGAACTCACTTTAGCCACAAGAGTAAGAGTGTGGCAACTCACTTTAGCCACAATAGTAAGAGTGTGGGAACTCACTTTAGCCACGATAGTAAGAGTGTGGGAACTCACGTTAGCCACGATAATAAGAGTGTGGGAACTCACTTTAGCCACGACAGTAATGGTGTGGGAACTCACTTTAGCCACGATAGTAAGGGTGTGGGAACTCACTTTAGCCACGACAGTAAGAGTGTGGGAACTCACTTTAGCCACGACAGTAAGGGTGTGGAAACTCACTTTAGCCACGATAGTAAAGGTGTGGGAACTCACTTTAGCCACAAGAGTAAGAGTGTGGGAACTCACTTTAGCCACGATAGTAAGGGTGTGGGAACTCACTTTAACCACGATGGAAAGAGTGTGGGAACTCACTTTAGCCACAAGAGTAAGAGTGTGGGAACTCACTTTAGCCACGATAGTAAGAGTGTGGGAACCCACTTTACCCACGACAGTAAGGGTGTGGAAACTCACTTTAGCCACGATAGTAAGGTAGTAGGAACTCACTTTAGCCACAATAGTAAGAGTGTGGGAACTCACTTTAGCCACGATAGTAAGAGTGTGGGAACTCACTTTAGCCACGATAGTAAGAGTGTGGGAACTCACTTTAGCCACGATAGTAAGAGTGTGGGAACTCACTTTAGCCACGATAGTAAGAGTGTGGGAACTCACGTTAGCCACGATAGTAAGAGTGTGGGAACTCACTTTAACCACGATAGTAAGAGTGTGGGAACTCACTTTAGCCACGAGAGTAAGAGTGTGGAAACTCACTTTAGCAACGATAGTAAGGGTGTGGGAACTCACTTTAGCCACGATAGTAAGAGTGTGGGAACTCACTTTAGCCACGATAGTAAGAGTGTGGGAACTCACTTTAGCCACGATAGTAAGAGTGTGGGAACTCACTTTAGCCACGATAGTAAGAGTGTGGGAACTCACGTTAGCCACGATATTAAGAGTGTGGGAACTCACTTTAGCCACGACAGTAATGGTGTGGGAACTCACTTTAGCCACGATAGTAAGGGTGTGGGAACTCACTTTAGCCACGATAGTAAGAGTGTGGGAACTCACTTTAGCCACGATAGTAAGGGTGTGGGAACTCACTTTAGCCACGATAGTAAGAGTGTGGGAACTCACTTTAGCCACGATAGTAAGAGTGTGGGAACTTACTTTAGCCACGATAGTAAGAGTGTGGGAACTCACTTTAGCCACGATAGTAAGAGTGTGGGAACTCACTTTAGCCACAAGAGTAAGAATGTGGGAACTCACTTTAGCCACAAGAGTAAGAGTGTGGGAACGCACTTTAGCCACGATAGTAAGAGTGTGGCAACTCACTTTAGCCACGAAAGTAAGAGTGTGGAAACTCACTTTAGCCACGATAGTAAGGTAGTAGGAACTCACTTTAGCCACAATAGTAAGAGTGTGGGAACTCACTTTAGCCACGATAGTAAGAGTGTGGGAACTCACTTTATAAACCGGGAGCCCAGGGAGTTTTAATTAGCATTTAAACCGGGAGCCCAGAGAGTTTTAATTCGCATTTAAACTGGGAGCCCAGAGAGTTTTAATTAGCATTTAAACCGGGAGCCCAGAGAGTTTTAATTAGCATTTAAACTGGGAGCCCAGAGAGTTTTAATTAGCATTGCGAGTACAAAAGGTTTGAGACCTGGAATATGTAGGTGTGGACTGTGGGACCCCCAAACAGCCATTCTTAAGTGTCATCTCCTGTACCAATCCGAGGGGCCGCCCCTCAAAATAACCCAAATTTTAAATTTAATTAGCATGGTTGAGTACACCAATCAAACCTACACCAAAATGTTCTCTGTTGATGTACTAATTAAGATTCACCATTCTTAAGTGTCAACTCCTGTACTTAATCCACTTAAGAACGCCCCTAATTAGCACTAATTAGAAGTTTAATTAGCATGGTTGAGTACATCAATGAAACTGATGCCAAAATATTCTTTCGGGTACCCTGACTAAGGATCAGTGATTCTTAAGTGTCAACCCCTGTATCGAATCCAGTTAAGAATGGGTCAAAGGTCAAAATCCATCCAATTTCAGGTTTAATTAGTACAATCGAGTACATCAACGAAACTAACGTTAAAATTTCCTCTGTTGATGTACTAATTAAGATCCACCATTCTTAAGTGCCAACTCCTGTACTTAGTCCACTTAAGAATGCCCCTACATGTAATTAGCACTAATTAGAAGTTTAATTAGTATGGTTGAGTACATCAACGAAACTGATGTCAAAATATTCTTTAGGGTACACTGATAAAGGATCAGTGATTCTTAAGTGTCAACCCCTGTACCGAATCCACTTAAGAACGGGTCAAAGTTCAAAATCCACCCAATTTTAGGTTTAATTAGCACGATGGAGTACATCAACGAAACTAATGTTAACATTTTCTCTCTTGATATACTAATTAAGATCCACCATTCGTGTCAACTCCTGTACTTGGTCCACTTAAGAATGCCCCATATTAGCGCTAATTATAAGATTAATTAGCATGATTGAGTACATCAGTGAAACTGATGCCAAAATATTCCTTAGGGTACCCCGACTAAAGATCAATGATTCTTAAATATCAACCCCTGTACTGAATTCACTTAAGGTCAAGGGTCACAATTTGCCCAATGTTAGGTTTATTAGCATTCACGAGTACATCAAAAATTAACATGTTCTCTGTTGGTATGATAAACAAGACCCGTGATTCTTAATGTCAACTCCTGTAGTTAAAGGGAGGATCAACTCAAATATGAGCCTGGTGTGTTGGAAAGATGCATACCCGAACGACCAACACATACTAACACTTTAAGAAATGAAAAACACGTAATTTTAGAGTTAATAAAAAAAACGTGATTATTCCTGCTAACTGGGGCAGCCATTTTGTTTCGTTTTTGTGACGTCCGGTGGTATAGCTTGGGGTGAAGTGACGTCAGCTCCGTCCAATGCCTCTATGCACAGTATAAACAAACGCTCTAATTTACGATAAGGTGCTTCGCTTTCATCAACCTGACTTGTAAAACAACATAAATGACTTGATAGTATAATAAACTATTTAACTAAATATATTTCAATTTGCATCAATAGAACGAAATGGAGTTATAGTATTTTACTCTTTTAAAAAATCCAAAGAAAAAAATGCATATTATTAGGCCTATTGGTAGGGTACGTTCGAGCGAAAACAACCACTCACGATAGCTTGGGGTGAAGTGACGTCAGCTCCGTCCAATGCCTCTATGCACAGTATAAACAAACGCTCTAATTTACGATAAGGTGCTTCGCTTTCATCAACCTGACTTGTAAAACAACATAAATGACTTGATAGTATAATAAACTATTTAACTAAATATATTTCAATTTGCATCAATAGAACGAAATGGAGTTATAGTATTCTACTCTTTTAAAAAATCCAAAGAAAAAAATGCATATTATTAGGCCTATTGGTAGGGTACGTTCGAGCGAAAACAACCACTCACGATACCCAAATGGTAATTTTCTTTTCTTTGGGACTACGTAATTGGTCAGTTTTGTGATTTTAGATGGGAAAGTCTACTTAATCTTGAAAGGGTTTTACAGAATTACTTACAGTAATAAAGCAGGACGGCTGATAATGTCCATTACAATACCCTATGATCTTAATAAAAGAGGCACGTCCTTTTAGTGTGTCTAGACACAGTATATGGGGACCGTCTAAATATACACCTGCCAATCAGGATCCACAGGTACAGGCCACGGAAAGAAAAGACCAGTTAACCAAGAAAACAGTATGTGGGATAATTTATGTACAAAACATAAGACAGTTATTTCAACACTTTGACAATGGTGGTTTATTTTGTATTGAAAAATAATATATACTTGGTGCTGGCTTACTGGGATGGATACTATTACAGAACATTGCAATGCATCCGCAAAAATCAGGTATGTTTTGTTTCTTCAGTTCGAAGACTAATTCCTGATGTAACACGTTAGGTATTACGTAACCACCAGCTCGCCAGAGGGCGTATTCACTAGGATGGCAGACCTTCGTTTTTGAAAAACCCAGGAGTGCTAAAAATCGCACTCCTCAAAATGCTTACGAGGGGAGTGGAAATGATACTCCTCAAAATGCAGAGGAGGGGAAAATCGCACCCCTCAAAATAATCAGAATTAGAGGCAAGAAACCGAGAGGAATTGCACCCATGAACATTATTAAGTTTGAGGAGTAATGATTTCTAAATTAAATATCTTAAGAGTTAATGTTTTGTGTTTTCAAAATAAATATCCTAATTTAACTAATATGATAGTTGTTCTCAAAGATGAAGGAATGGGCCATTGCAGTCTTTCACAAGAAAAAGAAATACCATGAACACAACATTTATCGATGTCTTATGCATTATATGCATATTATGTTGCATTAAAATTCTGAATCATGATAATCTGTTGACTATTTATGAATAAAAAATAAGAAATGTCTACGAGTACATCGCTATGTTATTAACGAAAATAAAACCTGCTTTAATAAATTACATTTTTGTTTGTGTACGCGTTTACTGTGATATCAACATGTATAAACATTATACATTATACAGTAAACATTATATATATTGGACAACGTGCCTAGTATTTTTCCTAGCTGATTGGCTCAGAGTAAAGATAACCAACCAATCGTGTTTCAATATGTATAACGGGAGAGACTAAATCGTAGACACTGAGAGTCGTCAGCCAGTGAGCGTCTACTGAATATTCATGATCAAACGGTTGATCGACATCGAGATTTTACGACATCGAGTAATGTTCTGGTGTATACATATATAAATTATTCCAACTGTAGATATTAATGTAACAAGTATTTAATAATATACAGTGTGCTTAATAAATTGTGTAATTGAATGTTACGTAGCGTATATCAATGTCGTTGTTTGTTGTTTTCCTGCTCTTCTTCTGTGGGATAATCCCGCCGATATTTTGATGAATTTTACACCAGTGGTTACGGTTATCTAAACGTCAAAATTGTAATGCACGTCTGTACAACTTAATTTCATAAACAAATAAACAAACAACAACAACAAAAATCATTCAACAACTACAGAATGTATAATTTAAAATAATTACTGTATAAATGAGTACAGGTCAAACCGATTACAAAAAATGTTGTCCACTACTGTTAATTATAATTATTTAATTATTTGTAATAACAATTGTCCTAAATAAAAATAATAACAACAACAACACAACAGTAGTTACGGTAGGTTTTTGGAAAATTATAAATTTAAGATTTCAGTAGGTTGGATTATAAATACATTATCTCACTACCAAGTACACATGAAGTCATCCACTGATGTAGTTAACAAATTACACACTTCTTGGCTAATGTCTATTTCCTCAAAGTAAAAGTCTACTTTTGTAGACACAAAATTAATCAATTATCTAAGTGATCAGAGTAGATTTCTGTTTCTTTATTTTTTTAAATATGATTTTTATTAAATAGATTTGAATAAAGTACCACTGAAGGTTCATTTACCTTTAATATACATATACATACATGTATACATACATACATACATACATACATATACATACATACATACATACATACATACATACATACATACATACATACATACATACATACATACATACATACATACACACACATACATACGTGACAGTGTGAGTGTGTGTGTGTGTGTAACCGGCCTCGGTGGCGCAGTGGTTAAGCCATTGGACTACAGGCTGGTAGGTACAGGGTTCGCAACCCCGTACCGGCTCTAGCCCATAGCAAGTTCTTAAGGACTCAATGCATAGGTGTAAGGCTACTACACCCTCTTCTCTCTCCCTAACCACTAACCAACTAACAACTAACCCACTGTCCTGGGCAGACAGCCCAGATAACTGAGGTGTGTGCCCAAGACAGTGTGCTTGAACCTTAATTGGATATAAGCACGGAAATAAGCTGGAAATAAGCTGAAATAAATGTGTGCGTGTGTGAAATACATATGTATAAGTAAACACTTTTTTTTTTTAATGACACCACTAGAGCACATTGATTCATTGGATGTCAAACATTTGGTAATTCTGACATAGTCTTAGAGAGGAAACCCACTATATTTTTTCATTAGTAGCAGGTAATCTTTTATATGCACCATACCACGGCTTTTGATATACATGTACCAGTGGTGGTGCACTGGCTGTAATAAGAAATAGCACAATGGTCCAATAAAAATGGACCGATCCTAGACCGACCATGCTTTACCAGTGGGCTACGTCCGGCCCCTCCAATTTATGTAGACACTGAAAATTAAATATGAATATGAATTATTCATCAACTATCTAACTGATCAGGGTAGATTTCCATTTTATTACATATGTGCATTTACATTTCCATTAAAATTATATTATTATTTTTTAAGTGGATGTGAATAATCTTACTGTATGTTTACTACCGATGTCAGTGGTAGTTTTCAGAAAAACAGACATGTAACATTTCAGAAGGGTGGATTTTATGATACTTACATGTATCTACTGAGGGTACATGGATATCATCCACCGAGGGTAGTTTTCCTTTAATATGTTATATTACATTACACATATGTTGGCTAATGTATATTTCAGCTACGTAAACACCGTTTAATGTAGACATGACAATTCAATATGAATGTGATGGCTTAATCTATTATTTAACTGATCAGGGTAGATTTTCTTTTCATGTGTAAAAGTTTGATTTTTTTTTTTTTTTTTTTTTTTTTTTTTTGTAACAAGATGTCAATAATCTTACTGCATATTTACTATCCATGTCAGGAGTGGTTTTCAGAAAAACAGACACGTAACATTTGAAAAGGGTGGATTTCACCATACTTAACTACCGAAGGTATATGGACATCATCCACCGAGGGTAGTTTTCCTTTAATATGTTATATTACATTACACATATGTTGGCTAATGTATATTTCAGCTACGTAGGGTTTAATGTAGACATGACAATTCAATATGAATGTGATGGCTTAATCTATTATTTAACTGATCAGGGTAAATTATCTTTTCATATCTTTTTTTTTATTTAAATAAATAGATATGAATAACCTTACTGCATATTTACTATATATGTCAGAAGTAGTTTTCAGAAAAGGAGATCCTTAACATTTCAAAAGGGTGGATTTTACAGTATATGGTACCTAACTACTGAGGATACATGGATATCATCCACCAAGGGTACTTTTCCTTTAATATGGTACATTACATTACATATATGTTGGTTAATGTATATTTGAGCTGAGTAAACACCTTCTAATGTAGACATGACAATTTAATATGAATATGATGGCTTAATCGATTATCTAACTGATTAGGGTGGATTTTCTTTTCATATGAAAATTTTAATTTTAATTTAATTTAATTTTTATTATTATTTTTTTTTTAATAAATAGATATGAATAACCTTACTGCATATTTACTATGTCAGGAGTAGTTTTCAGAAAAGGAGATTCTTAACATTTCAAAAGGGTGGATTTTACTGTACCTAACTACCGAAGGTACATGGATATCATCCACTGAGGATACTTTTCCTTTAACATGGTATATTACATTACATATATGTTGGCTAATGTATATTTCAGCCAAGTAAACACCTTCTAATGTAGACATGACAATTAAATATGTATATCATGGATTAATCCATTATCTAAATGATCAGAGTACATTTCCAAATTAAAAGAAATTATTATTATTATTATTATTATTTAAAAATATATGTGAATAACCTTATGGTACATGTATGTTTACTGTCAGTGCTAGGGATAGTTCTAGGAAAATGAGACACTTAAGATTTGAGTAGGGTGGATTTTACAGTACCCAACTACCGAGGGTACATTATCGTCCACCAAGGGTACTTTTCCCAAAAGATGTTATATTAATTTACATATTTGTTAACTAATGTATATTTCAGCTAAGTAAACACCTTATGTAGACACTATATGTGATAGATTAATCCATTATCAAAATGATCAGTGTAGATGTCTAAATTGTATGTAATGTTTTTATTTTGTAATCAAATATATGTGAATAACCAACCTTACAGTATGTTTACTATCTATGCTAGTAGTGGAGCAACTTAGCTGATCAATTGTGCACTTTTCTGTGAAAGCATGAACATTGGCAAATGGTTAGATTAACCCAATACAAGGATATTTAGTCCAGGGCCCACTGGAAATTGCACCCTGTATGGCTGCCATCTTGAAATCCAAGATGGCCACCATTGTGGACCTGTTTTGTTTAATATCTCCTTAACTAATACACATATCGAGAGAGTTGAAATGCCTATACCCACATGTTAGGGGACTAGGAATCCAGTGGTGACAGAAGTGTTTGCAAATTGTGGCTGCCATCTTGAAATCAAAGATGGTCGCCGTCCACATGCTATTTTGCCAATCTGATTAACAGCTCTACTGGGTCTGACAGTAGATCTAACAGCATTGCGTGGACTCTTATGTCCAGGTGACATTTCATCTATAAATAACAATTTAAATATCGACCAATTACACTTCGCCTTTTATAGCGTTATTCGGGAACATACAAATTCTAAAAATATTGGGCGAGACTATTTATGCAATAGGCGACCTTGTTGGTCTATTTCAACACTGAAAAAACAGGGGGGAAAGTGCAGTAATAAACTCTGGATTGTATACTAGTATAAACAGATTTTATGGCTATACCATCACAGCGGGGTTTTTTTTTGTCTTGAAACGAATTTTATATAAAATTTTATATTGAAATTAGTTTTCAGCATACTTCGTAATTCACCCGAATCATTTCATATACCCTCGGCATAATCCCGAATGTTTTCAAATTCTTTTCAAATCACTGGCATGATTTTGCAAGTAAGGTTTTGATTGGTCGAATGAAAGGTCAACTGGACCTCATCCAACGGGCTGCTGTTAGATCCACATGTAATAGTGGAGCTAATTTTAATTAGATTGCTATTTTGCTCAATATCTCATTTAGTAGAAAAGATATCATTACAGATTTAACACCTAGACTGACATATCAGGGGTCTAAGAATCCAATGGTGACATCGAATATATGGCTGTCATCTTGAAATCCAAGATGGCCTCATCCACAAGCTATTTTACTCAATATCTCATAAAATATAAAATATATCAATACAGTTTTTAACACCTATAATAACATTAATCATCGGCTATTGTCACTATAGGTACTTGTGCGATCATACATCAAAATGACGAATCTTGCAATAATAGTGGTCATCCTGTTCTGTTATAAAGACAGGCTGCAGGTTCTGAAATCAAGTCTTAAATGAGTGGCAAGCAGTGTGGACCATACCACTAACAAGTCAGCAGGTGTGCAGGCAGAATTAATGGAATTTTCTGTAAGGAGACTGGAATTTTAGGTGATGGTAAAGATCTTGTCACAAAGGTAGTGTTGGACAGCTCATTATTTTATATAACGCAACTGACAGAAACAAGCGGACACTTATAAACAATGGGGAATGGGGAAAGCTAACGAAACATGAGTGGCACCCAGAGGCATCAATGGCTTCACTATGAGAGCTGACTGATTTCTTCAAATGCACTTGCAAATTTATGGCTCATTAATAGGAGATGGTATAAATATAATATAAAAAAAAACCCCCCAGAATTACAGGTAGTGAAATGTTTAAGCAACACTTTGACAGCAAATTAGAATTTACATTGTCAAACCATTAACAAACATAACTGAACACATTTTATTCTGACTGAGCACATTGAGTTTGCATCTTTTAATGTCAGGATACCAAATTTTAAGTATGTAAATACTGTCTGAGTTTCCAATAACAATTACATTGTATCTAATCACATTAAATATTTATTATAAGCAATTCCTTATTTTTATAAACCATAGTCAAACATTTAAAACAACAGAACATGTCGATTAGATTTGGATGTCCAAACATATGTATTTCAAAATTTTCTTGTGGCCATTTTGAAAAATATGGCACCACTCCACCCGTTGCCCACTAATTTTATATACATGTTGTAGTACCTATCATAGCATATATATATATATATGTATGTATGTATGTATGTATGTATGTATGTATGTATGTATATATATATATATTGTATGTATGTCGAGGTTGACTATTACATACATAGATATTAACGCACTGGCGCAGGGGATAATTAAATCCTTTCTGGCCTCAAAAATTGTCCCATGCCGTTGCTGGGACTCGAACCTGTGGCACCGATTCGCCCGCAAATTGCAAGACTAACCACGATACGCTCTGAGCTATCGAAGCTTCCATAAAAAGGAAGTTTCTTTAACTCAACCATATGTATGTATGTATGTATGTAATGTGTATGCAATCCCGCATACGTGCATGAATATATATATATATATATATATATATATATGTATGTGTGTATTTCATTCTTCTCTACACTATATGCCTACAGTTTATGAGAATAAAGGTCATTGTCTTTATGATAATCTCGAAGAATTACCACTCGAGTGTGCAAAATTTGACACATAGTTACCGGCCTCGGTGGCGTCGTGGCAGGCCATCGGTCTACAGGCTGGTAGGTACTGGGTTCGGATCCCAGTCGAGGCATTGGATTTTTAACCACGATACCGCTCTGAGCTATCGAAGCTTCCATAAAAAGGAAGTTTCTTTAACTCAACCACTTGCACCGACCAGTGTATGTACTGGTTCAACAAAGGCCATGGAGTGCATGCTACATACATACTGTGTACAGCGCAAATAAATATATCCCCTATATAAGAGATATATCGTAAAAAGAGTATATATGTGGCGACATATATATCCTCTATAAAATATGTGTGTCAGAATGACCATATTCTTCGTACAATATATGCCTACAGTTTAATAAGATAAAAAGGTCAATGTGCTCTATGATAATCTCGTTAGAATTACCACTTTGCAAAATTTGACACATAGTTGTTATCTATGGATTCTGACACTGTGGGGGGTTCACATCGATAATCCACTGGGTGCCATCCTTGAGAAAACAAAGAAGAACAATTTTTATATCTACCCCATGGTTTTAGGAGCCAGGAAAGACACTGGTGCCATCATAATTGGTGTCATCATAATTCATGAGGGCGGGTAATGCGTTCACTTGATGCACGGTCGGTCTAGGATCGATCCCTGTCGGTGGACCCATTGGGCTATTTCTCATTCCAGCTAGTGCTCCACAACTGGTGTAACAAAGGCCATGGTATGTACTATTCTGTCTGTGGGATGGTGCACATAAAAGATCCCTTGCTGCTAATCGAAAAGAGTAGCCCATTAAGTGGCCACAGTGGGTTTCTTCTCTCAGTATCTGTGTGGTCCTTAACCATATGTCTGATGCCATATAAGCGTAAATAACATGTGTTGAGTGTGTCGTTAAATAAAACATTTCCTTCCTTCATAATTAAGATTTCATAAATGGGTCACCTGAATACAAGATGGTTGCCAATATGGTGGTTCAAATGGAGAAAATGGCAATAAATTGCTTATTGTTTGATACAGAAAAGTAACTCTTGCATTTAACCCATGGTTTTAGGGATCAATGAACACAATGAAAGTAGTTCTTCTATACCTGTTAATTTTAATTTATTCAAGATGGCCACCAATATAAGTAATGAACCGAGGAAGGTGGAACTGTTAAAAGTAACAGTCACACAAAAGACTTGTTGGTTTAAAAGGATGACCTACATGTAATAATGAAAAACCGGCCTCGGTGGCGTTGTGGTTAAGCCATCAGACTACAGGCTGGTAGGTACAGGGTTCGCAGCTCCAACCCAGAGCGAGTTCTTAAGGGCTCAATGGATAGGTGTAAGGCCACTATACCCTCTTCTCTCTCACTAAACAACTAACCCACTGTCCTAGACAGACGGCCCAGATAGCTGAGGTGTGTGCCCAGGACAGCGTGCTTGAACCTTAATTGGATATAAGCACGAAAATAAGTTGAAATGAAATGAATAATGAAACACTATATTAAAGTGACCCTTTATTGGGTTTTTTTTTTTTCTCTCGGGTACTGTGTGTGTTGTTTAGTGAGCATGATAGTTTTGCCAGTTTGCAATGGAATTCAGTTTTACCTGGTCTGGTTTTTTATTTTTATTTTTACAATAATGGTATTTAACACTGGGAATAAATAGCAAGTACTAGGCCACCTAAAATAATGTTACACTGCAAATTAACAAAATTACATCATGCATACTACACCATGCACAACACTACCAAATATCTTACATTCTATTGGCCAAGAAAAGGTCACTGTAAAATAATGTTACAATGCATTTTACATCTGTCAATCCATTCAACTGATTGGGTTCTTTCTCGTTTCAACCAGTGCACCACAACTGGTCAAAGTCCATGGTATGTGCTTTCCTGTCTGTGGGAAAGTGCATATAAAATATCCCTTGCTGCATTAAGAAAAATGTAGCGGGTTTCCTTTGATGACTATATGAGTCAGAATTACCAAATGTTTGACATCCAGTAGCCTATGATTCATTAATCAGTGTGCTCTAGTGGTGTCGTTAAACAAAACAAACTTCTTCTTTATATCTGTCAAATTATTTTATTATTATTAATTGATTATCTTAAACCCACAAGTTTTTTCAATGACTGTGTTAATCATTTTACAAATATACAGTGGCACTTATTTTTAACAGTTCCATCTCCTTAGGTACATTGCCTGTATTGGTTGGCATCTTGAAATAATTAAAATTAACTTGTATAGAAGAATTGAACTACTTTCATCGTATTCCATGACCCCTAAAACTATGGGTTAGATGCAAGAATTACATTTTAGTACCGAATAATAAGGAAGTTATTGTAATTTTCTCAATTTGGACCACCATATTACATGGCCCATTTAGTTTAAATCTGAATTTTGATAGCACCATTGCCCTCCTTGGCTCCTACAACCATAGGGTAAATGCAATAATTTTTGTTTATCTGTCAATTTATAAGCAAGCTATAGCCATTTCCCTGATTTGGCCACCATTTTGTCCACCATCTTGGATTTTTCTTCAAGGGTGCCCAGGTGGCACCCAGTAGATTATTGATGTGCACCAAATTGTGCAGACTTTGAACCCAAATTGGCATTTGGCTATTCACATTTTTTTATTTTATTTTTATTATAATAATAATAAAAAAAAAAAAAAAACAATTGTTATAATATGGAAATCTACCCTGATCATTTAGATAATGGATTAATCCATCATATACTTATTTAGTTGTTAGTGTCTATATAAGAAGGTGTTTACTTAGCTGAAATATATATTAGCTAACAAACAAGTAAATTAATATATACCATATTTTGGAAAAAGTATCCTCGGTGGATGATCTTGTAACCCCGGTAGTTAGGTACTATAAAATCCACCCTATTGAAATCTTAAGTGTCTCATTTTCCTAGAACTATCCCTAGCACTGATAGTAAAAACATACAGTGAGATTATTCACACACATATATATATATTTTCAAATTAAATAAAAAAAAAAAAAAAAAAAAAAAGTAATTTAATTCTTATAATTTGGAAATCTAGCCGTATCATTTGGATATTGGATTAATCCACCATATACATATTTAATTATTAGTGTCTACATAAGAAGGTGTTTACTTAGATAAAATATACAATAACTAACGAAGAAAGGAAATATTTTATTTAACGATGCACTCAACACCTTTTATTTATGGTTATATGGCATCAGACATATGGTTAAGGACCATAGAGCGATAGGAAACCCACTGTTGCGCACTTCATGGGCTACTCTTTTCAATTAGCAGCAAGGGATCTTTTATATGTACCATCCCACAGACAGGTTAGTACATACCACAACCTTATATATGCCAGTCATGCTGTACCAGAAATCACATAGCTAACAAATACATTAAATTAATAACGCATATTACTGAACAATAGGCCTACACTCAGTGAATGAATATTAAGGGTTAATTAAAAATTAACCACGTAGGAATAGAGTTGTCATTCCTTTATTAATTAAGTTCCCCTGACAGCGTTTCTCACATTATCACACGTGTGTGTTGTATAACGGTGCAGTGATTGTATCGTGTAAACTGACACCTAGTGATTAACTGGCCGATTAGTTCTGGGTTGTTCCATTATTGCCACGTAACAGTTAACCGCAGCAAATAAATTTGCCAGCTTAAGGTTAATACAGATTCCAAAGTGTATTGTTTTTTGTTGTGTTGCCTAGTGAACTAACGTGCTATATTATACCTGCCGAGCCCTCCAAGCACCATCTCCAGACTGTGACCGTTACCAGCAACATGGATCTAAACACGTGACCTCCCTAGGTATTTCGACCACGGGTCACTACCCCCGGGCAGGACCGCTACAACCTAATACGCCATATTTTGGGAAAGTATTGACACTAGATGATCTTGTACAGCCTCGGTAGTACCGGTTTACCATAAAATCGACCAGAATGAAATCTTAAGTGTCTACATTTTCCTAGAACTATCCCTAGTACTGATAGTAAACATAAAGTATCTTTATTCTTAATATTAAAAAATAGTAATACTAAAAATTGAAAAAGTGGTGCCTTGTTATAATTGAAAATGGCCTTATTAGTGCGATAATAGAGGTGTGGAAAGTGATTTTTATTTAACGATTTCTGCTCAACACATTTCATTGATGGTTATATGGCGTCAGACATATGGTTAAGGACTACACAGATTTTGAGCGGAAACCCGCGTGCCACTACATGGACACTCTTCCGATTAGCAGGTAGTGATCATTTTATTTGCGGGCAGGATAGCACAAACCATCTCACACACTGGCACCCATTGAGCCTTGCGGAACTGACCTGGATTACAAATCCCAGGCCCACGTCCGAACCCAGGACAACCTGAATGCACAGGGCTACATTGACCAGATCCGGCCACACATCGTTACCAGTTATGGCCAACGCCAACGCAGTGTTCCAACATGACAACGCCAGGCCTCATACAGCACGTCTCACCAACGGCTTTCCTACAGAACATACAATATTAGTGTCCTTCCTTGTGCCATATCGAAATATACAATAGCTAACAAATACATAAATTAATATACATATTAAGGGAAAAGAAAGAAAGAAACGCCTTTGTACAGCGACAACCACACACATTTTATTTACGGTTATATGGCATCAGACCTATGGTTAAGGACCACACAGATTTTTAGAGGATCTTTTATTTGCGCTTCCCACAGGCAGGATCATCCGTACTCTGGCCTTTGTTGAACCAGTTATGGGCACTGGCGGTGCAAGTGGTTTACACCTACCCATTGAGCCTTGCGGAGGCCACACTCTGGGTTTGGAGTTGGTACTGGATTAAAAATCCCATGACCTCGACTGGGATCCGAACGCAGTACCTACCAGCCTTAGACCGATGGCCTACCTAGACGCCACCAATTAAGGAAAAAGTACCCTCAGTGGATGATCTTGTAATTGGTGGTTAAGGACTCTAAAATACACATTAAATTAAATTAAATCATTTTCCTACAACTATTCCTAATGGATAGGAAACATACAGTAAGGTTTTCACATACCCGGTATATTTTAACAAAAATAAATGAAGAGAGGAAACCCACTGTTGCCACTTAACATGCACTCAACACTATTTTGGCTATATTCAGACAGCAAGGGATCTTTTATATGTACCATCCCACAGACAGGGTAGTACATACCACAACCTTTGATATGCCAGTCATGCTGGTACCAGAAATCAATAGCTAACAAATACATAAATTAATATACCATATTAAGGAAAAAGTAGGCCTACACTCAGTGAATGAGTAGTTAAGGGTTAATTAAAAATTAACCAGTTAGGAATAGAGTTGTAATTCCTTTATTAATTAAGTTCCCCTGACAGCGTTTCTCAATTATCACACGTGTGTGTGTTGTATCACGGTGAAGTGATTAGAATATTGTGTAAACTAGACACCTAGTGATTAACTAAGTGATTAGTTCTGGGTTGTTATTATTATTGTTGTTGTTAACTATTAACTGCGGCAAATATATTTGTCAGCTTAAGGTTAATACAGATTCCAAAGTGTATTGTTTTTTGTTGTGTTTTCTAGTGAACTAACGTGCTATATTATACCTAGAGCCGAGCCACTCGGGTATAGACTGCCCGATACAGAGAGATCTAATAGATCTAATAGATAGTAGATACAGTTAGGAGAGATATTTGGATAATCGTGTTTCATTCAGTTACGGGTATTATAGGATCCCCGTGACATAAACTAATATACCATATTTTGGGAAAAGTACCTTCAGTAGATGATCTTGTACCCTCGGTAGTTCGGTACCATAAAATCCACCCTAATGAAATCTTAAGTGTCTCATTTTCCTAGAACTATCCCTAGTACTGATAGTAAACATAAAGTATGTTTATTCACAAATATTAAAAAATAGTAATAATAAAAATAGAAAAAAATAACAACTTGTTATAATTTGAAAATCTACCCTTATTAGTTAGATAATGGAAAGAAAGAAAGAAATGTTTTATTTAACGACGCACTCAACACATTTTATTTACGGTTATATAGCATCAGACATATGGTTAAGGACCACACAGATTTTGAGAGGAAACCCACTGTCGCCACTACATGGGCTACTCTTCCGATTAGCAGCAAGGGATCTTTTATTTGCGCTTCCCACAGGCAGGATAGCACAAACCATGGCCTTTGTTGAACCAGTTATGGATCACTGGTCGGTGCAAGTGGTTTACACCTACCCATTGAGCCTTGCGGAGCACTCACTCAGGGTTTGGAGTTGGTATCTGGATTACAAATCCCATGCCTCGACTGGGATCCGAACCCAGTACCTACCAGCCTGTAGACCGATGGCCTACCACGACGCCACCGAGGCCGGTTTAGATAATGGATATACATATTTAATTATTAGTGTCTACATAAAGTGTTTACTTATCTGAAATATACAATAGCTAACAAATACATAAATTAATATACCATATTAAGGAAAAAGAAAGAAAGAAAGAATTTTTTTATTTAACGCACTCAACACATTTTATTTACGGTTATATGGCATCAGACATATGGTTAAGGACCACACAGATTTTGAGAGGATCTTTTATTTGCGCTTCCCACAGGCAGGATAGGACAAACCATGGCCTTTGTTGAACCAGTTATGGATCACTGGTTGGTGCAAGTGGTTTACACCTACCCATTGAGCCTTGCGGAGCACTCACTCAGGGTTTGGAGTCGGTATCTGGATTAAAAATCCCATGCCTCGACTGGGATCCGAACCCAGTACCTACCAGCCTGTAGACCGATGGCCTACCACGACGCCACCGAGGCCGGTCTAAGGAAAAAGTACCCTCAGTGGATGATCTTGTACTGTTGGTGGTTACGGTACTCTAAAATACAGCCTATTAAATTCTTAAGTGTCTCATTTTCCTACAACTATTCCTAGCATGGATAGGAAACATACAGTAAGGTTATTCACATACCCGGTATATTTTAACATTAAGGAAATGTTTTATTTAACGATGCACTCAACACATTTTTATTTCTGGCTATATGGCATCAGACAGGAAGGGATCTTTTATATGCACCATCCCACAGACAGGATAGTACATACCACGGCCTTTGTTACACCAGTTGTGGAGCACTGGCTAGAACGAGAAATAGCCCAATGGGTCTGACAGGGATTGATCCCAGACTTACCTCACATCAAGCGAATGCTTAATCTACTGGGCTATATCCCGCCCCACTTTTACAAAAATAGAAAATGACAATTACAAATAACAAATTGTAAATATACCCTGATCATTTAGATAATGGATTAATCCATCATATTCATATTTAATTTTCAGTGTCTGCATAAGAAGGCATTTATTTAGCTGAAATTAACATTACATATAAAATGGAAAATCTACCCTGATAAAATTGCAAAATCTACCCCAGTATATATAGTACATGTGCAGCTTTGGTGCAATCTAAAGAAAGAAAGAAATGTTTTATTTAACGACGCACTCAACACATTTTATTTACGGTTATATGGCGTCAGACATATGGCAAACGCACGTGTTAACTGAAACTGACAAACAGGCTGTCGTCTGTGCTTTTGCCGAGCTATGGCGGCACAGGCGACTAATCAAGCGTATATGTTTGACGATATCCGTTCATAGCGAACACACACGACTTTTTTAAAAGTGCATTTGAGCTTGTATTTCACATTTGTACATGATGTTATAATATGGTAACCAGAGAATGTAACTTTAAGGACCACATAGATTTTGAGAGGAAACCCGCTGTCGCCACTACATGGGCTACTCTTCCGATTGGCAGCAAGGGATCTTTTATTTGCGCTTCCCACAGGCAGGATAGCACAAACCATGGCCTTTGTTGAACCAGTTATGGATCACTGGTCGGTGCAAGTGGTTTACACCTACCCATTGAGCCGTACGGAGCACTCACTCAGGGTTTGGAGTCGGTATCTGGATTAAAAATCCCATGCCTCGACTGGGATCCGAACCCAGTACCTACCAGCCTGTAGACTGATGGCCTGCCACGACGCTACCGAGGCCGGTTCTGGTGCAATCTAAAGCCCTGACATTAGCCAAATATCATGTACCACATTGTTTAGGTCAGTTGTTCGGTCAATTTAACCTCACCGTACCTATAGGTGGTAGATTATGAATTAACGCACGATTATATATTCATTTTTTACATATACTGTATATATATTCATGTGTTTACATATCTGATACAGACGTTAACCCCCCCCCCCCCCCAAAAAAAAAAAAATACACCACACCCAAACTATGCGATATATTATATTATTCACGTATTATTAATATTGTGTCACGTTTACACACGATTAACTTTACAGCGTTGTTTGTAGTCCGATACATCTGTCATAAACTCACTGTTACTCAGTTGCCGAGTTGACGGCAGGTGTATCGGACTACGTAGGTACGTCCAAAACATCGGAAGTACAGATTAGAAGAAAAAAACACATTGAAAAACGCATTTTGTATTACTTAATATTTTATTAAATGCTCGTTACAATAACACAGCTCTATACTTGACATAATTTACTAGGGAATTAGGCCTATTCCTTCATATTTTATGTTTATTTCCCGCGGAAAACATATCAGACTAGTTTAATGACACATGGGGCGTGGGCTTACGAAAAAAGGGCGTAGCTTAAAATCGCATTTTCGCGAGATGTTACATCCTGGTGGTTACGACTCATTATAATAAAAATAATACTGTCTACGGTACATCGCATGTTATTAACGAAAATAAACTGCTTTAATAAATTACTTTTTTGTTTGTGTAACGCGTTTACTGTGATATCACCCATGTCTAAACGTATCATATACAGTCAACAGTAATATATAATTAGGGACAACGTGCCTATATTTTTCCTAGCTGATTGGCTCAGAGTTAAAGCTTAACCAACCATCGTGTTTCAATGGGGGGGTGTAAAACGTAATCTGAGTTCATTGTGAAACAAATGGAAAGTTCGGGGCTTTATGTTGATTGGATTTAATAACATTAAAAATGGCAGAGTTAAAAAAACAAACAACACAAGCGTGATTTTTGTCAATTTAGGGGCGCGTTTATTTTCGCGCTCCGTCAGATGTGAACGTGTGTTCACGGGCGTGAAGCGCTCGTGCCCGTCAAAAACGAAGGTCTTTGATCGTACCAAATTGCTTGCGCCATTATATATTAATGCCGTCACTTTAAGCATTTTTTATTAACTATACGATTATAACTTGTGATATTAAGCAATACTGTGCATTATCATTCGTTGACTATGCTAACGGGAGAGACCTAAATCGTAGACCTGAAGTCGTCAGCCTGAGGTCTACTGAATATTCATGACAACGGTTGATCGACATCGAGATTTTTACGACATCGAGTAATGCTTCTGGTTTATACTATATAACTTACTCCAACTGTAGAATTAATGTAACAGTATTTAATAAATATACGTGGTTGCTTAATAGATGGTGTAATTGAATGTTCGTAGCGTATATCAATGTCTTGTTTGTTGTTTTCCTGCTCTTCTTCTGTGGGATTATCCCGCCGCTCTTTTGATGAATTTTACACCAGTGGTTACTGTTATTTAACGAACGTCCAAATTGTAATGCACGTCTGTACAACTTAATTTCATAAACAAATAAACAAACAACCACAACAAAATCATCTCAACAGACTACAGAATGTATAATTTTAAAATATTACTGTGTAATGAGTACAGGTCCCCGATTACAAAAATGTTGTCCCATTACTGTTAATTATAATTATTTAATTATTTGTAATAACAAATTTTTTGTCTAAATAAAAATAATTAACAACAACAACACAACATAAAGGTCCGGTAACCGGTTTTGAAAATTATAATTAAGATTTTCCAGTAGTTGGATTCTACAATCCACTTATCTCACTCAAGTACACTCAGACGTCCCACTGATGTAAGTTACTCATTACACACTTCTTGCTAAGTCTATTCCTCAAAGTAAAGTCTCACTTTTTGTAGCTACAAATTACTCAATTATCCTAAGGTGATACTCAGAGTGATTTCTGTTTCTTTATTTTTAAATATGATTTTTATTACAATAGATGTGAATAAAGTACCACTGAACAAAAAAAGGTTATTTAACCTTTATATCATACATACATGTATACATACTGTATACATACATACAGACATACTACATACATACATACATACATACATACAACATACATTACATACAACACACATACATACGTGACAGTGTGAGGTGTTTGTGTGTGTGTTAACCGGCTCGGTGGCGCAGTGGTTAAGCCATTGGACTACAAGGCTGGTATGTACAAGGGTTCGCAACCCGTACCGTCCTCGAGCCCATAGCAAGTTCCATTAAGGCTCATTCATAGGTGTCAGCTACTACAGCCTCTTCTCTCTCACCTAACCACTAACCACTACAACGACCCACTGTCCTGGGCAGACCGCCCAGATAGACTGAGGTGTGGTGCACAGACAGTGTGCTTGAACCTTACTTGGCTCTAAGACGGAAATAGCTGAAATAAGGTGAGATAAATGTGTGCGTGTGTGAAAAGACTATGTTAAGTAACACTTTTTTTTTTAATGACACCACTAAGCCATTGATTCATTGATGTCAACATTTGGTAATTCTGACATAGTCCTTAGAGAGGAAAACCACTATATTTTTCATTTAGCAGTAATCTTTTATTGCACCATACCACGGCTTTTGATATACGTACCAGTGGTGGTGCACTGGCTGTAATAAGAAATAGCACAATGGTCAATAAAAATGGACCGAAAAAGATCCAAACGGGCTTTTTGAGGTAACATGTCCCGGGGATTTGGTAAGGTGCACTTGGACCTGCACTAAAAAAAATAAACGCAAACAATGGTCCAATAAAAAAAAATAAAAAAGAAGTCGAGGAAATTTTCCTGAGACCAGACCATACTTTAACGGCACTGGGCTAGCGAATCCGAGAAGGCCCGGCAAAAAAGAAGGGAAAGTCCAATTTCTTTAGACTAAGAGCTAAATAAAAAATGAAAATATTGAAATTTATTCATCAACGTAGCTGGAACTGAGTCGTTAAAGTTTTAATTTCATTAATTACATAGTGAGTGCAATTGTAATAACATTTCCAGTGACAAAATTAGATTATTATGTGGTTGGTATTAATTTGAAATGGATTAAAAGTAACCATTAAACTAAATCAGGGTATATTTACATGTCCAATTTGTTCAGGGAAGAAAGTGGTATCTTCAGAAAGGAATATTTTTTTTTGTACCCAATGTCAAGGAGGATAACGCCCTAATTCAACAATACATGTCCCAATTACCGGTTTTCAGAAAAAAGGTAACTAGCCAGATAGAGTACCAATGAAATGTATGAACTCCCTCCCGATGTATAAAAATTATTGTGTCTATGTCCACTCCTCAACCGAGGGTATTTTGCTTTCCTGGTGGTCTATTACACACAACAAGTTGGAGACTATATGGGTACAATCATGTACACAGGGAAGGGGAAAAACTCACCACGATTAAACCCGATAGCGGGCTTCCAGAAATGAATTTCAGATAAAATCATTCATATATGCATGTGATGGCTTTAATCTACGCGATCCTCTGATCGGTCCCGCTTTTCTTTCCAACATGTAACCAGACCTGGCACCTGCTATATGTATTGCAATATATATGCATATCTATTATCTTTTTTTATGTCGAGGTATGACTATTACACATAGAGATTACGAAACTGGCACAGGGGATAATTACATCCTTTCGGCCCTCAAAAATTATCCCTGCCGTTGCTGGGACTCAACCTTTTCACCGATTATTAACTGATCAGGGTAAATTATCGTTTCATACTTTTTTTTTATTTAAATAAATAGATATAATAACCTTACTGCATATTACTATATATGTCAGAAGTAGTTTTCAGAAAAGGAGATCCTTACATTTCAAAGGGTGGATTTTACAGTTGGTACCTAACTACTGAGGATACATGGATATCATCCACCAGGGTACTTTTACCTTTAATATGGTACATTACATTACAATATGTTGGTTAAATGTATATTTGAGCTGAGTAACACCTTCTAATGTAGACATGACAATTTAATATGAATAGATGGCTTAATCGATTATCTAACTGATTCGGGTGGATTTTCCTTTTCATATGAAAATTTTAATTTTATTTAATTTATTTTTATTATTATTATTTTTTATACATAGATATGAATAACCTTACTGCATATTTACTATGTCCGGAGTAGTTTCAGAAAAAGAGATTCTTAAACATTTCAAAGGGTGGCTTTTTACTGTACCTAACTACCGAGGTACATGGATATCATCGACTGAGGATACTTTTCCGTTAACATGTTATATTACATTTACATATATGTTGGCTAATGTTTATTTCAGCTAAGTAACACCTTCTAAATGTAGACATGACAATTAAGATTTATATCATGGATTAATCCATTATCTAAATGATCAGAGTACATTTCCAAATTAAAAGAAATTATTATTATTATTATTATTATTTAAAAATATATGTGAATAACCTTATGGTACATGTATGTTTACTGTCAGTGCTAGGGATAGTTCTAGGAAAATGAGACACTTAAGATTGGAGTAGGGTGGATTTTACAGTACAGTCCACCAGGGTACTTTTCCCAGAAGATGTTATATTAATTTACATATTTGTTAACTAATGTATATTTCAGCTAAGTAAACACCTTATGTAGACACTATATGTGAGAGAGTAATCCATTATCAAAATGATCAGTGTAGATGTCTAAATTGTATGTAATGTTTTTATTTTGTAATCAAATATATGTGAATAACCAACCTTACATTATGTTTACTATCTATGCTAGTAGTGGAGCAACTTAGCTGATCAATTGAGCATGAACATTGGCAAATGGTTAGATTAACCCAATACAAGGATATTTAGTCCAGGGCCCACTGGAAATTGCACCCTGTATGGCTGCCATCTTGAAATCCAAGATGGCCACCATTGTGGACCTGTTTTGTTTAATATCTCCTTAACTAATACACATATCGAGAGAGTTGAAATGCCTATACCCACATGTTAGGAGACTAGGAATCCAGTGGTGACAGAATTGTTTGCAAATTGTGGCTGCCATTTGAAATCAAAGTTGTCGCCGTCCACATGCTATTTTGCCAATCTGATTAACAGCTCTACTGGTCTGACAGTAGTATCTAACAGCATTGCGTGGACTCTTATGTCCAGGTGACATTTCATCTATAAATAACAATTAATTCGACCAATTACACTTCGCCTTTTATTGGGGTTCGTGAACATACAAATTCTAAAAATATTGGGCGAGACTATTTATGCAATAGGCGACCTTGTGGTCTATTTCAACACTGAAAAAACAGGGGGGAAAGTGCAGTAATAAACTCTGGATTGCATACTAGTATAAACAGATTTTATGGCTATACCATCACACAGCGTTTTTTTTTGTCTTGAAACGATTTTATATAAAATTTTATATTGAAATTAGTTTTCAGCATACTTCGTAATTCACCCGATCATTTCATATACCCTCCGCAGAATCCCGATGTTTTCAAATTCTTCAAATCACTGGCATGATTTTGCAAGTAAGTTTTTGATTGGTCGAATGAAAGATCACTGGACCTCATCCAACGGGCTGCTGTTAGATCCACATGTAATAGTGGAGCTAATTTTAATTAGATTGCTATTTTTGCAATATCTCATTTAGTAGAAAGATATCATTACAGATTTAACACCTAGACTGACATAGCAGGGTCTAAGAATCCAATGTGCATTGAATATATGGCGTCATCTTGAATTGAACTACTCTTTCAGACAATCGTATTCCATGACCCCTAAAACCTATGGTTTAGCATGCACGAAATACCTTTTAGTACCGAAGAATAAGGACGTTATTGTAATTTTTCCCCGCCTCGAATTTGGACCCACATATACATGGCCCTTTAGTTAAATCTGAATTTGAAGCACCATTGCCCTCCTTTGGCTCCTAACACCTAGGGTAAATGTCAATAATTTTTTTTATTTGTCAATTTTATAAAGCAAGCTATAGCCAGTTCCCGATTTTGCCACGCATTTTGTGGTCCACCAGCTTGGATTTTTCGTTTCTCTTCAAGGGTGCCCCAGGGCACCCATAAGTATGGAGTTCACCAAATGTGCAGACTTTGACCCAAGTGGCATATTGGCTATTCCACAATTTTTATTTTAATTTTATTAAATCATATTTTAAAAAACCTCAAAATTGTTCTCATAATGGAAAATCTCCCCTGATCATTTAGATACATGGACCATATTCCTCCGGCCACACATCGTACCAGTTATGGCCACCGCCAAACGCAGTGTTTTCCAACATGGACCACCGCCCAGGCATAAACACAGCACGTCTCACCACGCCTTTCCTACAGAACCACAACATTAATGTCCTTCCTGGGCCATCGATATCCACCGGATTTGGAACCCAATTGAGCATCTATTGTGAACGAGTGGGACCGACCCGCCTCCCGACATGCGACAAAAACCGCCCCAGACCCTGCCCGAGCAGCTGGCAGCATCCTCTGCAGGCCGAGTGGGGGGGGGTGGGGCCACCATCCCACGCGGGAAGTCATCCGTACTCTGGTTGCTTTCAATGGGCAGGCGGTGCCAGGCAGTTGTGTCAAACACACGGCGGAGGCCCCACCCGGTATTGACTCCAGATTGACTCTTTTCAATTAGCAGCAAGAGATCTTTTATATGTACCATCCCACAAGACTAGGGTAGTACATACCACAACCTTTGATATGCCAGTCATTGCTGGTACCCAGAAATCAATAGCTAACAAATACATAAATTAATATACCATATTAAGGAAAAAGTAGGCCTACACTCAGTGGATGATATTGTACCCTATTGAAATCTTAAGTGTCTCAATTTCCTAAAACTATCCCTAGCACTGATAGTAAACATACAGTAAGGTTATTCACATATATTTAAAAAATAAATAATAATAATAATAATTTCTTATACTTTGGAAACCTACCCTCATCATTTAGATAATGGATTAATCCATCATATACATATTTAATTATTAGTGTTTATATAAGAAGGTGTTTACTTAGCTGAAATATATATTAGCTAACAAATAAGTAAACTGTGACGGAACATGCTCTTAATTTGTTTTCGCCTGTGGCGATGTTAATTGTTTTAGAGGGCCATGTGCAGTGCCAATATGCACTTAGACTAGGTGGGCACTTTGTTACGTAATACCTCCGCGCGACGGTGGTCGAGCTGTTCTAATACACACCCAGACCAGGTGCGGAGGCCATGTGGCCAGTAGTTACATAATACCTCCGCTAGTTCGGTTACGATCGGGGTATTGCTGGCGAACTAGGCGACGACCAGTCTAGGCTTCTAAGAAAAAATACCGACTCTGGGAGTTGTGGGAAATTCACATGATAGGGGGAGGACCGCGATGTGCCCCCAGCCGATATTCGGATTTGTAATAAATAGCTAGGATTTAGATTTATCGGGGAGAAACATAGGAAGGCTGCAGGGGAAAACGGACGTCGTCCACTAAACGAAATATATAAGTTCAGTCCGGACGTGGTAAATATATTTTTTTCTGCTCTGTTGTATAACCTTGATGTGATTGATGTGACTTTAAATATTTTAATACTGTAGTATACCAATATTATTTAGACAGTGTTTCCGGTAAACTGACGAAGTAAATTGTAGGCTTCACTGTTCTAAAATTATTAAGGCTTAACCAGTCATCCTAGAGGACCTAGGTAAACTGTAGGTTATTGTCTTTATTGTGATAGGTACCAGTATTAATTCTGTATTACAAGGTTACTGAATGAGTAGTTAAGGGTTAATTAAAAATTAACCAGTTAGGAATAGAGTTGTAATTCCTTTATTAATTAAGTTCCCCTGGAAGCGTTTCTCAATTATCACACGTGTGTGTGTTGTATCACGGTGAAGTGATTAGAATATTGTGTAAACTAGACACCTAGAGATTAACTAATTAAGTGATTAGTTCTGGGTTGTTATTATTATTGTTGTTGTTAACTATTAACTGCGGCAAATATATTTGTCAGCTTAAGGTTAATACAGATTCCAAAGTGTATTGTGTTTTGTTGTGTTTTCTAGTGAACTAACGTGCTATATTATACCTAAAGCCGAGCCACTCGGGTATAGACTGCCCGATACAGAGAGATCTAATAGATATACAGTTAGGAGAGATATTTGGATAATCGTTTTTCATTCAGTTACGGGTATTATAGGATCCCCGTGACATAAACTAATATACCATATTTTGGGAAAAGTACCTTCGGTAGATGATCTTGTACCCTCGGTAGTTCGTTACCATAAAATCCACCCTATTGAAATCTTAAGTGTCTCATTTTCCTAGAACTATCCCTAGTACTGATAGTAAACATAAAGTATGTTTATTCACAAATATTAAAAAATAGTAATAATAAAAATAGAAAAAAAATAATAACTTGTTATAATTTGAAAATCTACCCTTATTAGTTAGATAATGGAAAGAAAGAAAGAAATGTTTTATTTAACGACGCACTCAACACATTTTATTTACGGTTATATAGCATCAGACATATGGTTAAGGACCACACAGATTTTGAGAGGAAACCCACTGTCGCCACTACATGGGCTACTCTTCCGATTAGCAGCAAGGGATCTTTTATTTGCGCTTCCCACAGGCAGGATAGCACAAACCATGGCCTTTGTTGAACCAGTTATGGATCACTGGTCGGTGCAAGTGGTTTACACCTACCCATTGAGCCTTGCGGAGCACTCACTCAGGGTTTGGAGTTGGTATCTGGATTACAAATCCCATGCCTCGACTGGGATCCGAACCCAGTACCTACCAGCCTGTAGACCGATGGCCTACCACGACGCCACCGAGGCCGGTTTAGATAATGGATATACATATTTAATTATTAGTGTCTACATAAAGTGTTTACTTATCTGAAATATACAATAGCTAACAAATACATAAATTAATATACCATATTAAGGAAAAAGAAAGAAAGAAAGAATTTTTTTATTTAACGCACTCAACACATTTTATTTACGGTTATATGGCATCAGACATATGGTTAAGGACCACACAGATTTTGAGAGGATCTTTTATTTGCGCTTCCCACAGGCAGGATAGGACAAACCATGGCCTTTGTTGAACCAGTTATGGATCACTGGTTGGTGCAAGTGGTTTACACCTACCCATTGAGCCTTGCGGAGCACTCACTCAGGGTTTGGAGTCGGTATCTGGATTAAAAATCCCATGCCTCGACTGGGATCCGAACCCAGTACCTACCAGCCTGTAGACCGATGGCCTACCACGACGCCACCGAGGCCGGTCTAAGGAAAAAGTACCCTCAGTGGATGATCTTGTACTGTTGGTGGTTACGGTACTCTAAAATACAGCCTATTAAATTCTTAAGTGTCTCATTTTCCTACAACTATTCCTAGCATGGATAGGAAACATACAGTAAGGTTATTCACATACCCGGTATATTTTAACATTAAGGAAATGTTTTATTTAACGATGCACTCAACACATTTTTATTTCTGGCTATATGGCATCAGACAGGAAGGGATCTTTTATATGCACCATCCCACAGACAGGATAGTACATACCACGGCCTTTGTTACACCAGTTGTGGAGCACTGGCTAGAACGAGAAATAGCCCAATGGGTCTGACAGGGATTGATCCCAGACTTACCTCACATCAAGCGAATGCTTAATCTACTGGGCTATATCCCGCCCCACTTTTACAAAAATAGAAAATGACAATTACAAATAACAAATTGTAAATATACCCTGATCATTTAGATAATGGATTAATCCATCATATTCATATTTAATTTTCAGTGTCTGCATAAGAAGGCATTTATTTAGCTGAAATTAACATTACATATAAAATGGAAAATCTACCCTGATAAAATTGCAAAATCTACCCCAGTATATATAGTACATGTGCAGCTTTGGTGCAATCTAAAGAAAGAAAGAAATGTTTTATTTAACGACGCACTCAACACATTTTATTTACGGTTATATGGCGTCAGACATATGGCAAACGCACGTGTTAACTGAAACTGACAACAGGCTGTCGTCTGTGCTTTGCCGAGCTATGGCGGCACAGGCGACTAATCAAGCATATATGTTTGACGATATCCGTTCATAGCGAACACACACGACTTTTTTAAAAGTGCATTTGAGCTTGTATTTCACATTTGTACATGATGTTATAATATGGTAACCAGAGAATGTAACTTTAAGGACCACATAGATTTTGAGAGGAAACCCGCTGTCGCCACTACATGGGCTACTCTTCCGATTGGCAGCAAGGGATCTTTTATTTGCGCTTCCCACAGGCAGGATAGCACAAACCATGGCCTTTGTTGAACCAGTTATGGATCACTGGTCGGTGCAAGTGGTTTACACCTACCCATTGAGCCGTACGGAGCACTCACTCAGGGTTTGGAGTCGGTATCTGGATTAAAAATCCCATGCCTCGACTGGGATCCGAACCCAGTACCTACCAGCCTGTAGACTGATGGCCTGCCACGACGCTACCGAGGCCGGTTCTGGTGCAATCTAAAGCCCTGACATTAGCCAAATATCATGTACCACATTGTTAGGTCAGTTGTTCGGTCAATTTAACCTCACCGTACCTATAGGTGGTAGATTATGAATTAACGCACGATTATATATTCATTTTTACATATACTGTATATATATTCATGTTTACATATCTGATACAGACGTTAACCCCCCCCCCCCCCAAAAAAAAAAAAAATACACCCACCCAAACTATGCGATATATTATATTATTCACGTATTATTAATATTGTGTCACGTTTACACACGATTAACTTTACAGCGTTGTTTGTAGTCCGATACATCTGTCATAAACTCACTGTTACTCAGTTGCCGAGTTGACGGCAGGTGTATCGGACTACGTAGGTACGTCAAAACATCGGAAGTACAGATTAGAAGAAAAAAACACATTGAAAAACGCATTTGTATTACTTAATATTTTATTAAATGCTCGTTACAATAACACAGCTCTATACTTGACATAATTTACTAGGGAATTAGGCCTATTCCTTCATATTTATGTTTATTTCCCGCGGAAACATATCAGACTAGTTTATGACATGGGGCGTGGCTTACGAAAAAGGGCGTAGCTTAAAATCGCATTTCGCGAGATGTTACATCCTGGTGGTTACGATTAAGTATTTCCCATGCATAACAGGCCAAATGCCTTAATTGTCCCCTCCTTTAATCCACTTTCCCTTGCGAACAAAGGATCCAGTGTAGTCACTACAGTCTTGTGAGTGTCATCAACTGCTTTTGCATGAAGGCATATCTTGGTATCCGCCTCCTCGTGGTTATTTCTAACGTCATCGACCATATCGCATTTGAGAACTCCATCTACAACTTTGCCAGGAACTGTGGCAGTTGGATTTTGAATGATTTTGATTTCAAGGCATCACTAATGACCTTTGGTCTCCTTTGTTCAGGTCATGTTATCAAAAAGAAAAACCTCCCTGATATCTGCTCAACATAAGCACAGGGAAGGCTGCCATTGACGAGATTCGGGAAAGTCTGCTAAGCGTACCAGAAAATGGACAGTCACGCCATCGAGAATGCCTACAGTCCTGCATTAGTGATCCCAACAGATTTGAAGAGAAGATAACAAAATCACAGCTAAAGACCTTTACAAATGATTGTGTGAAGAATCAAAGAGCTAAAGACCACAGAATAGCTTAACTTAAGGGTACAAGAGATCTTATGGGTCACCTTGTGTTACTAGCAACCAAAAGGAATCTGAACTTGCCATTCATATTTGAATATCCACCCGAATTCATACGGGCATGCATTGTAGACGGCAAATTTCTCCTTCATACATTACCTCACTGTCTACCGCCAACTTACGGAGGACTTGCAAGAAGCATTATGATTCGAACAATGTAATTCTCTATCATTCAAGTTACCTCGTCTTTGACAACCATCTTTGAAAGATATGGAGCAGAAGAGGAGCAGATAACAGGGAGTTTTTTGTATAATTCAAAACCCGAACAGATAACAGGGAGTTTTTTGTATCATTCAAAACCCAACTGCCACAGTTCCTGGCAAGAGAATGGCAGAGCCAGCAATATGCACATGTAATTTGAAGCCGCCAGCTCTACCTTGATATTCCTGGGGAATGCTATCATTTCAAAGTTGTAGATGGAGTTAGAAATAACCTCGAGGAGGCGGATACCAAGATATGCATTCATACAAAATCAGTTGATGACACTCACAAGACTGGGGTAAAAGAAGACATAGTCATCCGTGCGTCAGATATTGACATAGCAGTCGTCATATTGTATCACTGCAGAAAGTTTGAGTCGCCACTGTGGATGGATGTTGGTACAGCTGTCAAATATGTGCAGCACTACCAGGATTCCATGCATTTCACCAGTAGTGACTAGGATACAAGCAAGACAACACTCAATGCCTTTTGATACAAGATATTTGAAAAGGGTTATGGACCAAAGTCAATGACAAAGAATCCGTTGGAGAAGCTGAAGGGCATAAATGCAAGTGCCATTCCACCATGTTTGGCAGAGCTAAACATGCATATGAAACATGCATCGTTTGTTGCACAAATGTGGGTGAATGCCGATCTCACTGATATCCAACAACATCCAACTGCATCAAATGGATGGGATTTTGACAACGGATATTATCAACCAATATGGCATGAAGGAACACAACTGCCAAAAACCCTCATTCCAGATGAAAACGAGATTGATGATGATGACAGCATCGAAGATGAAGACATGACAGTATCATCTGATGATGAGGCATTCCTTTTTGAGGATGAATATTAAGGAAGGTGAAAGTTATTTAGACAGGCAATGAAATGGAACCAGACAGGAACTCAAGTTCTGTTTTGATTAATAACTTTATTTCTGTCTGGTGACTAATCAGAATAATGAACCTTCAGTTGAATTTTGATCACATTAATAACTTAGTTTAGATTTAGGGACGCACTTTTCGTGTTGATCTAGTCGTGGAGTTCGATTGCATTTAGTATAATCATATACTGATATTCTTTATTCATGCTGTAATTTTGGAGAAATCCCATTTTTAATTCATGTGTTTTGGCGCGGAATCGAAAATATATTGTGTGGCTTGCAGCTTGGACAGAATTCCCCAAAATTTATTATTCAATTGAGTGGCTATTACATCACCCAGAACCATCACCTATGGACCGTGTGAACTAGCTTGTATCTTATGTTTGGTACACCAGGCTTTTCACTGTTCAACTAATAGTACACTCATAATTTTACTAGACACTGGTGAAAACAATGGATCAACGTATGTATAACTATTACAACAGTTACTCTTGTTCATGCAAACAGTATCGCTGCTATAACACTCGCACTGAGTAAATGTAATCTTTCATTGTTCAAATGGGGAAATAGTCATATTATCATATTCATATAATAGTACAATAAAATAGAAAACTATTTAGTTATATTAATAATACATTTTCATTTCACACTCATTGCATTTAAAGTGAACTAACTACAGGAGTTGACATTAAGAATCACGGGTCTTGTTTATCATACCGACAGAGAACATATTAATGTTTTGATGTACTCGTGAATGCTAATGAAACACATATTGGGCAAACTGTGACCTTTGACCTGAAGTGAATTCAGTACAGGGGTTGATATTTAAGAATCATTGATCCTTAGTCGGGGAACCCTAAGGAATATGTTGGCATCAGTTTCGTTGATGTACTCAATCATGCAAATTAATCTTCTAATTAGCGCTAATTAGGGGCATTCTTAAGTGGACTAAGTACAGGAGTTGACACTTAAGAATAGTGGATCTTAATTAGTACATGAACAGAGAACCTTTTAACGTTAGTTTCGTTAACGTACTCGATTAAAACTGAAATTTGGTGGATTTTGACCTTTGACCCATTCTTTAGTGGATTCGGTACAGGGGTTGACACTTAAGAATCACTGATCCTTAGTCAGGGTACCCTAAAGAATAGTTTTGCATTAATTTCGTTGATGTACTCAACCATGCTAATTAAACTTCTAATTAGTGCTAATTAGGGGCGTTCTTAAGTGGACTAAGTACAGGTGTTGACACTTAAGAATGGTGAATCTTAATTAGTATATCAACATAGAAAATTTTAACATTAGTTTCGTTGATGTACTCGATCGTGCTAATTAAACCTGAAATTGGGTGGATTTTGACCTTTGACCCGTTCTTAAGTGGATTCGGTACAGGGGTTAACACTTAAGAATCTCTGATCCTTAGTCAGGGTACTCTAAAGAATATTTTAGCGTCAGTTTCGTTGATGTACTCAACCATGCTAATTAAACTTCTAATTAATGCTAATTAGGTGCGTTCTTAAGTGGACTAAGTACAGGAGTTGACACTTAAGAATGGTGGATCTTAATTAGTACATCAACAGAGAACATTTTGGTGTAGGTTTGATTGGTGTACTCAACTATGCTAATTAAACTTAAAATTTGGGTTATTTTGAGGGGCAGCCCCTCGGATTGGTACAGGAGATGACACTTAAGAATGGCTGTTTGGGGGTCCCACAGTCCACACCTACATATTCCAGGTCTCAAACCTTTTGTACTCGCAATGCTAATTAAAACTCTCTGGGCTCCCAGTTTAAATGCTAATTAAAACTCTCTGGGCTCCCAGTTTAAATGCTAATTAAAACTCTCTGGGCTCCCGGACTATCAGACACAATAGTAAGGATGTGGGAACTCACTTTAGCCACGATAGTAAGAGTGTGGCAACTAACTTAAGCCACGATAGTAAAAGTGAAGGAACTCACTTTAGACACAATAGTAAGGGTGTGGGAACTCACTTTAGCCACGATAGTAAGGCAGTAGGAACTCACCTTAGCCACGATAGTAAGGGTATGGGAACTCACTTTAGCCACGATAATAAGGGTGTGGGAAACTCACTTTACCCACGATAATAAAGGTGTGGGAAACTCACTTTACCCACGATAATAAGGGTGTGGAAACTCATTTTACCCACGAGACTATGGGTATGAAACTGACTTCTAAATCAGAATGTAAAATGACCGGTATTTGTTTTCATATTATATACCCTTTCAGTTGAAAACAAACATTAAAATATATTTTTTGGCGGGAGACGTGGGCCATTATTCATCACTGATGGAGTCCCGTTAAAAGCGGGTAACTAAAACATATTTGTCTAATTATTAAGTTTACGAAATCGTTTCATACCCTAGTTTTCAGATTTTCACAATGATGAAAGCCGTTCTTGTCACCCTTCCGCCTGTCTGGCTGTCGTCTCTGGCATTGGATACAGATACGGATACGGATACGGATACCCCGTTGCATACGGAGGATATGGAATGGGAGGATATGGATACGGCATGGGAGGTTACGGCATGGGAGGATACGGATACGGCATGGGAGGATACGGCATGGGAGGATACGGGTTTGGAGGTTACGGACATGGCTTTGGAGGTTACGGCATGGGAGGATATGGAATTGGCATTGGAGGTCACGGTATTTACGGCAAAAAATGTAAGTTTTGGAAGTTACGGTGTTTAAAGAAATATAACTTTAACTGCGAAATTCTATAATTTTATTATTATTCGATTAAACCTTAACAGCTTTGTAAGTAATTTGTTGGTAAGCTCGTTGATTTTAATATTCTAAAATTGTATGTGTATAATTTTCCTTTTTATTACACAGTAAAAATGCAGACCAGAGCATGTAAAAAGTCAGTATAGGAACAACAAATATTTCTATATGCTCCCATGTGTATTTATAATATTAGTATTTGTATATTTTATTTGTTTGTTTCAGAAACACCATGATGTACATGTATTACTGAAAGGAAGCTACGCGTAATTGTGGTGTGTGATGTGTTAGAAGCTGGAATTGTGACTGTTTTTTTATTGCTGTTATAGTTAATAAATATTTGTAAATATATATTCGTTGACGTTTATTAAAGAATAGTCAAATATATGCCTACCTTGAAACATCAGTTGATTCATAAATTAGTGGATGGATGGATGAATGGAAGGAAGGATGGAAAAATGTGGCTGAATGGATGGATGGATGGATGGGTGGAATGACAGGCGGGCGGGTGGGTTGATTGTACAAGCACTGAGAAGGTGGGGTTTAAATACATGTATCACGGAATACGTTAAAATATAAATATACTCTTCAAAAAAGTAGAGGAACTCTAATAAGAATTTACAATTGCCAACATTGTAAGGTATATTAGCTGTGGGGAATGGTTATATGATAATGGTGAATTCATTGGGCAAACATTACAACCGGTAGTTCAGTATTCCATTAGGTTTTATGACCATCAAATATCTTGAAGGACGATGGGGGTCAGAAATGAAATTTGAAAGTTGATGTTTTTTTTATCAGTAGTGGGTGATACCGCCACGATGTGTCAGACATTCATTCAGTCGACGAGGCATACTGCGTATGAGTCTCCCAATGGCCACTTGAGGGAGTCTGTTCCAGTCCTCTTGCATCGCCTGACCAAGTTGCGCTAACGTGGTCGGCGGTCTTTGACGTTAACGCACACGTCTCCCTATCATGTCCCAGACGTGTTCAATGGGGGAAAGGTCTGGGCTGATTGCTGACCATGGCATTCGATAGATGTTGTGCTGATGGAGGTGAGCATTGACGATTCGTGCACGGCGAGCACGGGCATTGTCGTCCTGAAAAACAAAACGTCGACCCACACGCCTAGCAAATGGGACGACAAAGAGTGTCAGTATGTTGTAGTACTGCCCAGTGACCCTTCCTTGCACAATATGGAGGGGGAAGGTTATGTCAGTCATAGTGATACCACCCCACACCATAACCGATCCACCGCCAAATCTGTCATGAAATCGCATTGTGACGTTAGCGTGCCGTTTATTTCGTCGTCGCTAGACCCGACCACACCTGACAAAGAAGTCGAAAGTGAATAGGGACTCATCTGAAAACATGACACGTGACCAGGGACGAACACCCCAGTTCTGACGCTCCCTACACCATTCACGTCTGTGGGCAATGTGGCGATTTGTCAAGGTAGGCACAACCCGGGGCCGTCGAACATGAAGATGAGCTGCATGAAGACGATAGGTAATCATCTGACTAATAACTCGGACACCTGATGAAGGTTTGCAACAATTTGATTTGCCGTTTGAACTCGATTTCTTAGAGCCTGGTTACGGATGAATTGATCCTGTACTCCTGTCGTTGCCCTGGGGCGACCTGAAAGGGGTCGATCGTCAACATTTTGGGTTTGTTGGTACTTCTTCCATAGTCTGCTAATCACTGACTTCGAAACATTGAAGGTGTTGGCCACTTCACGCTGACTTCTGCCTATTTGCTGCATGCCGATAGCCCCCGCTGATCGCGTTGCATACGCCGCATCGCAAATTCAAACAATAAAAAAAACAAAAAACCCCAATAACAATTGTATGATCAACAGAATGAAAAGGGTTGACAGAAATAATGTTCCACAGTGATTAATCGACCTTTCTGGAAATTGTCAACATCGAGAATGACACCCGACGCACGTGTATGGGGCAACTGCGTGATACACGTGCAAACTATGGAATGTGTTTCGGTGTGCTGATAAAGAGACCTGGACGTTCTTTACTAGGATGTCTGTGGTCAAAACGTATGTTCAGTCTAATAGTTGATATTTTAACATTAATATTTCAGGTTCTCCTACTTTTTTTTTGAAGACTATATATATATATATATATATATATATATATATATATATATATATATATATATATATATATATATATATATATATATATATATATATATATATCATGTGTTTCCCACCCCTCCCCAGACCCCACCCCCGATTTCTAAGAGTCCCTCTATGTCATATGCTGTGTTATCAACAGTGAAACGGGTGTTAAAAAGACATAATTATATTACCATAACGGGAACACAGAACCGGGGAAATAAGAATCAGAGTTTCTCACATAGAAAGTATCATACATTGGTGTAACAATATTATTGGTCGATTTCGTGCTGACAAACGATATATAAAATTAAAATTTAGTGTAAAAGTCAATATCACGTAACAATTGAAAAACTAATTCTGGATGGAATCGAAATGATTCCATCACACTTCTCTGACCAAATATATCTTTTCGAGTTTCTTTCAGATGAGGACACTCCACCAAAATGTGGCGTTCCGTCAAATACACTGACAGTGCTCACACTGAGGTGGAGGATCCTTCTTCAAATTGGTCAAATAAGTATGACCAATGTGAGCACGACACAAGACTATTTCATCCTTCCTGCACTGTCTATAGGAGGACTGCCACTCTCCCAAGACTGGCTTGATAGCATGAAGCTTGTTCGCAACCGCACCGTCACAATCACGTTGCCAAGTCGAAAAGATAAATTGGTTGATACGATGTTTAAAATCAGTATAAGATACACCAACCCTAGCATGAAGCAAAACCAAAGCAGACTTGGCATCAGAATCTGCCTTTTCATTACCCCTGATACCAACATGGCTGGGCATCCAACAAAATACAACATCTTTATTGACAATAGATAAAAAGACACACATTCGCATCACTATCACAATTAAGGGATCGTCCAGCTTCATATTGCACAAAGCTTGGAGCCAGTTGTACTGAATGAATGTTTTCAATCAACGTTTACACAGGTTTCATAATGCGGGCACAACCTAACTTGGTTTTCTGGTATTAAATTGATAATGATACAAATGAATGAATGAATGAATGAATGAATGTTTAACGACACCCCAGCACAGAAATACACATCGGCTATTGGGTGTCATAAATGTTAAATATATGAAAATATTAATCATACAAATATGCTAATTTTGTATTAAATTTTAACACGACTAAAATAAATTGAATATTTTCACAAATGGTGTATTTATTTATATAAAGCTACTTATTTAGACTTTATATTAGATGTCATTACAGTCATGCTAATTGTTACCCCGGCCATATTTAACTCAACCCTGTGTGCCCGAATACATATCTTGACCAAATGTTTTTGTGGAATAGGTGTGCAACTCACAATTATTTTATATTATATTATTTCACATTAATTATATAATTATCCATATAAGTACTGTAAACAGTATTAAAAACATGGTGTGTCACTAAATGATCTTGACCTCGGTTTCTTTTTTACTCATACACAATTACAATGTTTCCTTTTAAAAGGCAATGTTCCTTCTATATCTATTCAGATTCCATAGTTTGTAAAGTTACAAGAACTTGTCAATATCTATATACATGAATTATATATACTCTTCAAAAAAAGAAACGCAAAAGGGTACAAATGGGTTATAACTCCGATTTTATGTTTCCTACCGGTTCATGTTTTGTGAATATAAGGTCATTGCATGTCCAAAACATATTCCCACGGTTACATTCGATAAAACGCAGCTACTGTACAATAAAGTTCCAAAATGTGAATATTCGCAAAAACGCAGCCACGTGCAAACCATGTCACCACTGCACGTGCAACATGAACACCGACAGTATAAAAGTGCAGGGTGTTCGCTTGCCTGGCCTCTGTATCTGGCCGACAGTTGACAATCCAGGACATGCCACGTCTCAGTGAACCGCAGAGAAACAATGCCATCGGCCGACTAGACGCAGGCGAATCCAGAACGGCCGTTGCCAGGGCATTCCATGTGTCCCCAAGCACCATCTCCAGACTGTGGGACCGTTACCAGCAACATGGATCAACACGTGACCTCCCTAGATCCGGTCGACCACGGGTCACTACCCCCGGGCAGGACCGCTACATCCGGCTACGCCACCTTCGGGAACGATTGACTACTGCCACCTCCACAGCCGCAGCAATACCAGGTTTGCGCAGGATATCCGACCAGACCGTACGGAACCGCCTACGTGAGGTAGGAATTCGTGCCAGGCGTCCAGTTCGAGGTGTCATCTTAACACCACAACACCGTCGACTCCGACGTGCAGGGCAACCTGAATGCACAGGGCTACATTGACCAGATCCTCCGGCCACACATCGTTCCAGTTATGGCCAACGCCAACGCAGTGTTCCAACATGACAACGCCAGGCCTCACACAGCACGTCTCACAACGGCTTTCCTACAGAACAACAACATTAATGTCCTTCCTTGGCCATCGATATCACCGGATTTGAACCCAATTGAGCATCTATGGGACGAGTTGGACCGACGCCTCCGACAGCGACAACCACAGCCCCAGACCCTGCCCGAGCTGGCAGCAGCCTTGCAGGCCGAGTGGGCCACCATCCCCCGGGACGTCATCCGTACTCTGGTTGCTTCAATGGGCAGGCGGTGCCAGGCAGTTGTCAACACACGCGGAGGCCACACCCGGTATTGACTCCAGATGACCTTGACCTTGGTGGTGTGTCCTATCACTTACTCACAATGGACTAGAGTGAATTGTGAACAATCCTGCAACATTTAGTAATTATCGGACTCACCATTCAATAATTAAATCAATTCTCCAAATGTTACGACAATGTGGTTTTGCGTTTCTTCTTTTGAAGAGTATATATATATATATATATATATATATATATATATATATATATATATATATATATATATATATATATATAAACATTGTACATAATTTGAATTTAGAAGCGAAACATGGTGCACCAGACTAACATTATAACAACATAGTAGAACTTGCATAATTTATAAATACATATTCATTGATGTTTTTATTGAAGAGTCGGGAATTATTTAACTGTCAAGAAACATGGGTAGATGTATGTATGGGTGGGTGGATGGATGGGTGTATTGATGGATGGATGAACGGAAGGATAAAGTGGACAAATGGATAGATACGTGGATGGGCGGGTGGACGGGGAACGTACAATGTCTAGGGAGGTGGAGCGTGAATACATGCATCAAGGAATACGTTCACATATAAATATATAAACATATATCATATGCTGCCCCACCCCACCCCCGATTTTTAAGAGTCCCTCATATGCCGTGTTATGCACAGTGGAACTGGTGTTAAAAAGACATATATTACCATAGCGGGAACACAGAACCGTGGAAATAAAATTCATAGTTTCTCACAGAGAAAGTATCATACATTGGTGTAACAATATTACTGGTCGATTTTGGTGCTAACAAACCAATGACCTTGTTGGTAATAAATGTGTCTGTCTGTCTGTCTGTCTGTCTGTCTGTCTCTCTCTCTCTCTCTCTCTCTCTCTCTCTCTCTCTCTCTCTCTCTCTCTCTCTCTCTCTCTCTCTCTCTCTCTCTCTGTGTGTGTGTGTGTGTGTGTGTGTGTGTGTGTGTACACTGACATTTTTAACAAGAAAATGTATTGGATTAGCATTTTTAATTAAAAAACCAAAAACTCTGTAAGGTGAAAAAATGCTGCAATGCCGCAAAGTCAGGAATGTCTCTTAATACAACAACAACAACAACAACAACAACAGATTGAATGAATGAATGAATGGATGTTTAACAACATCACAGCACGAAAAATACATCAGTTGTTGGGTGTCAAACTATGGCAAATGCAAACAAAGATAGTAAACAACAACAAAATAAAAACACACACACACACACACACACACACACACACACACACACACACACACACACACACACACACACACACACACACACACACACACACACAAACACAAAACCACAAAACACAAAACACAAACAAACACAAACAAAAACCAACAACCAACCTACAAACAAAAACAACACACACGCACAGACACACACACACACACACACACACACACACACACACACACACACACAAACACACACACACACACACATTTAGCATCATATACACAAACAGTAATTGTAAATTTAGTAGGTCCTGGGTTTTTCATCGTCTAAACGAAGTAGCGGTAAAGTCATCGATTATTCGGCTGGTAGGCACTGGGTTCGGATCCGGGTACTGGGTCCCATCCATATCGAGTTTAAATGTCCCGGTGAGGAAGTGTAAGACTACTATTAGTCAAAATGCACCCACACATGTTTTTAAAGAATCAACAACATATGTTATCATAACAGTATCTATTATTAGTAGTAGTAGATTCTGCCATATTTTTGTATCACTCTTTCTATACTAGTGCTCTCTCTCTCTCTCTCTCTCTCTCTCTCTCTCTCTCTCTCTCTCTCTCTCTCTCTCTCTCTCTCTCTCTCTCTCTCTCTCTCTCTCTCTCTCTCTCTCTCATATATGTCACTCTTTGTCTCACTCTCTTCATAGTACCGCATCTAACCATATGCATATTATTACAGATGAAGTAGATGCCAAAAATGCCATTATGAATTACAATTTACAGTTGGTATATTCCTTTATTTTATTAGTTTGTCATTAGTATTGCAATATTATAATTATTTGACCTAAAAATATACTAATGAACACATAACTTGCATTTGTATGTAGACTAGGAGAAAAAGTATCTGCCAAATGATTACCTTAGTGGCCATTTTGAATTTCCATTTGGCTGCCATTTTGAAGTTTAAGATGTTTGCCATAGATGGGTGACTATAAATCTAAAGAATTAGATTCATTGACCACTGGAATATATATACAGACAAAAACAATTGTGCTTCTCCATAAACCATGACTTGATATATAAGATAAATGTATTAAAATGGCGGCCATATTGAATTTCAAGATTGTTTTCATGATTCAATGACCATATAAATGAAAACCATCCAATGTATGGGATACAGAAATGTACATGGACAAAAAATTATGTTTCCACGTTAACCGGGAGTTGAGATATTAAAAAAAGAAAAAAAGAAAAAAGAAAGTGGTAGCCATTTTGAATTTCAAGATGGCTGCCAAGATCAGACCACAATTTTAATTTTTCGATAAATAGTCATTTGAGCTCATGGATGTAAACTGACATCAACATTATTTTTCTGTGTTTAATGGGAGTAAAGATAGAGAAAAAATAAATGAAATGACGTCCATTTTGAATTTCAAGATGGTTGCCGTGTGAGATGAATAATAATAAAAAAAAATTAATTCACTAATTCATGTTTAAATAGACCCCCAAAATATGTTTCTATGTTAAATGGGAGTGGAGGTATATAAAGAAATTATATGAAAATGACGGCCATTTTGAATTTCAAGATGGCTGACATGATAGTGGTCAGAAAAAATGCTACCAATTGATTTCTAGTTCAGGTAGGTCATGGGAACATATGACCAAAATTTTATTAACTTGAGAAAAAAAAAAATTGCAACCTTAAAAAAATGAACATAACTCCGTAGACTAATACATGACAAGAATAGCCTTTTATCAGAGTTATTTATAGTTAGGTTACATATTTATAAACAACTTGAGTATGCATAACAGAGTTTCTGTTTTCGACACTTCGTCTTTCATCTAGCGGAAATAACGAAATAGAGAAAATGAGAGCTGCTTGCGATAATAAACAATAGCGATCATTCGATCTTTTAATACTCTAATAATAACAAAAATCAACTCATCTTCTACCGGATGCCAGTGGCACGTGGGAACAAACCTGAAAAGGCGAGAAGAGCAAAATTATTTATGAGCAAAACGATTTAACAAAACATTGTATTTTTTTGTCTTGTACAGTATACAACCAGACGAAAGAGGTTAATCGAAGTCCTTTGTTTCATTACGTGTGATTCACGAGGAACCTACATTAATGCAGATACAATGTTACACTTTATAATGATAAAATACACCCACTGTTCGTAATGCTATTGTTATGCATAATCATTATTAGGTAAAATAGGCTAAAGAGAGTTTGCAACCATTGTAAAATATTTCATTTAATAAATCCTTCTTAACAACTAAAGTTACCTCTTAAATATCAATTTCTCTATATGGAAAGTGTTTCTGGTCGTTCTAATATTTGCAGGTAGTACTAAACCAAATAACTTCCGGTTGTGTACCGAAGTTTTGTCAGAGCAGTTGTGATTAGTGATAAATGTGAGTGTGTTTGTTGTAAACAAACATTGTTTCAACTGGGCAAACAAATGTATGCAATTTTATTTCATCTAGTACCACTGTGTCAGTAACCTTGTGCTTGAAACACGTATGGGGTACTGGTAAAAACTAGGGTATGCCTTTTGTAAGGACCGGCAATTCCATGTTATAAATGTAAATACTAACAAGGTGAATGCAATGCGTGATAAAATGCCTAGCTCCTATTTTAATTATTCCGATTCTTAAAAAACACAAAAAACACACACAAAAAAACCCCAAACAAACAAACAAACAAACGACATTGAAACGATCGACGTTGAAACATCATGCGCTCATTTATTTTAAATTGGAAAGATTAAATGTTTGTGGTCTTCACAAAAACCTCTGTTCCCTGAATTCTTTGATTACATTAATAATTATGACATTGCCTATCATTCTCATAATCTTAACATAAAAAACGTTCCAATTTCTCCCACGATTTCAATCTGTTTCGACCCTTTCTGCCAGTATCTGCCGACTCTGTCTTCTGAGCTGTCCACACCATCACCTACCTGTCTCAACGTCCTCTACGGGTGCAGTCTCTGTGTATTTCCATGCACCTACCTGGCATCCTCGTCCTCTGCCGATAATAAAGTTGGTCTGACCCACGGCACTAACTAACGATCGCAGGTAGTAGGTGTACATAGTAGGTGGTTGCGAGTGACTCTTAACAATGCCAGAAGTAACTACTGAACACCCCGAAGTGATGGGGAATGGCAGGTGCTATAAGAGACAAGCACCTATCGCGTTTGGAGAGACAAGGACATGGATATGGAGGTGGACTGCAAAAGAAGTTGAAAGATAGGAGTTGCCAGATCGGAAAGAAATGAGACGGAATTCAAAGGAGAGAAAGCAAAGGGGACAGTGGAATAAAAAAATAAAAATAAAAAAATAAAAAAATAAATAAACCACCCCCCAAAAAACCCCCAAAAAACCAACAACAACCCAGCCCCGAAAAAACACAAAAAACACACACACAACCCCCCTCCCCCAAAACCCCCACAAAAAAACAACAACAAAAAACAACACACAACACACAACAATATGCCATTGTTTGTTTATCAGAGACAACATTGGATCATTTAGATGTTATAAATATCACAGGATACGTCATGCATTGCAACTCTGTGTACCATAAAGTTGATACATTTTAAGCTGTAAAACAAGAACTCTTTGGCCATATTAAAAAGACAGATTACGTACTTTTGCTTGATGATATGAATGCTAGGACCAGTAATCTTCCTGATTTTACTTTACTGATTATAACATTGCCAATATTTTTTTATTTAGATGAAAATGTGCGTGTATATCTGATTGGCGCTGTATGTCTAGCAAATATGACAAGTCCCTTAAGCAGAGTCAGCCAAGATATGACAAGACCGAATAATAACGGTTCGCAATGGCGAACGCCCAAAAATTATCTCCCCCTTAGAGGTCGCGTCGTCACTATACACCCTAGAGTCTCGCTTTAAACAGCTGTTCGGTAGTGTGATTTGAAGCCACTGGTCGTATAAAATTACTTTGTCCACCTCTGTACGAACAGGAAAAGTGGTCATATTTTTTTTAGACGACGAGGCATTGCACAAAGAATGTCTGGATTGCATAACGGATCTAGTATATGACAAAATACAACAAGAACAAAAAAAAACCCACCAACCAACCAGTGAATCGCTGAAAAATGAGACGTTTGTATGCCATTGCCAAAAACCTATCCATTCTCGGTGTGTGGATTTAAAAAAACAAACTATTTATATATTATTTGAATAGAATCTAGTTGAAATATTATATTTTCTTCCTTCTATGTGGACATTTGTTTATTTGTGTGTTTTGTTCACTGCTTTGTGGTGGTGGGGGGGGGGGGGGGGGGGGGGGGGCGTGGGGTAGGTGGATTCGTCCCACCCCCCATGGCATTGATCATGTTTGTTGTGGATTATTTAATTTATTTATTTATTTATTTTTGATCAATAATTTCACAGACTAAAAGAAAAAATGTTTTAAAAATTACACACTTTTTTTATTTATGTACAGGGCCAGCGGAGTGTATTTGAAAGTGGGGATGGGGTGGGGGTACTAGTAGTGTGCTGTCTGTTAAAAGTTTGTGTGTGTGTGTGTGTGTGTGTGTGTGTGTGAGAGAGAGAGAGAGAGAGAGAGAGAGAGAGAGAGAGAGAGAGAGAGAGAGAGAGAGAGAGAGAGAGAGTAAGTGAGTACATGTATTTGAGGGCCCGAACCTGTTGGTGGGGGTTCGGAGGCATGCTCACCCAGAATAAGTTTAAATATCACATGTTAACATAGGGCCTATGGCATCTCTAAACTTTTGAGAACAGTAACAGGAAAAAAGAGGAGACCATGGCCCTATTGGCCCTCACCTCTTCCACAGCCCCTTATACACAATTTGAAGAAGAAGAAAAAAATTGTTCAAGACTTGCAAATAGCATACATACAATATAGACAGAATAGTGAGATGTGGTGTGCCTACTGACGTGTAAAAAAAATTGTTTCTTGAAACCGACCCTACCAAAAAAAAAGAGGCTAACCCTAATTATTTTTCCCCATTTTTTATTAGTTTTTTTAAAACTTTTGACTGGCCCTACCTAATATTTTTTAGTCATGTTCCAAGAAAAAATGTTTAGTTACAAGGCAGAATAATAAAAAACATTCTTCATTTGTTAAAATCTATATTTGATTATTCCTTTGTTAATCTGTCTATAGGGGGCCTATTAGTTGGGTATCTCTTTTGTAAGATGTAATATGTATGTAGGATGCATTTTCTTTTTATACTAAGCATATCTGAAATTACTGACAAAAACACTACCAAAGGACGCTGTGATGGTGGTGTAAACAAATAACTCCATTGAAAGTGAAAATGCGGAAATTAAAGTAATTGGTAGGAGTAGCCTGTGTGGTGGCCATGGGTTTACCTTCTCGGCGAGTCAGTATCTATGCCAAGTGTCAAAACCATGGGTCAAAATTATGAAGGCTGTTTTTCTGAAACACCGATGTTTAACACCAAATTGAAAATGTGCTGAGATGTTGTAATAAAAATATTAATTTCTTTTCATTATTGGTTATTCTAAAGAGACTGCGGTGCTTATTTTGCAGTGAGATTTGATTAAATACTTGAGGCATAACAGAACAAACTGTTTTGTTTTTGCTACTGACCCAAAAACAAACTGACCATAACAAAATACTTTCCAAATTATAATCTAGAATTTATTTACATAAATATCCTGAAACTGGACATTTTAATATTTGTTAAAAACATTAATGGAGGTTTTTTTTTTTTTTGGGGGGGGGGGGGGGGGGGGGTGGGAGGGGATGGGGGGCATCTTTTTATTCTTTATCTTTTTTTTTGGTGGCTAATTAGACTATTTTGAACAAATGTAGCAAAATCCCAACATTTTATTCTCCAGTGACTGCTAAGCCTATAACAGTTTATAATACTTTTACTTTTTGGGGGAGTATGTTGACTACATTGTGATAAATTCTAGCAAGGCATTGAAAAAAGCCACACTGTTGGACTGAAACTATAAATACCAGATAGGTATTGTTTATGTACTTATCAAATACATGTACGTGCTAAGCAAGTAACTCATCATACATTGAATACGAAACAAGCCATGTGTGTATACTGCATGTAATGCATCTCTTGAAATTAATGTAATTAGTGTTAAGTTAATTGGTGGTGTACCTATATTCACTTTAAACTATTAGTAAACCATAAGTGTACTTTTATATATAGTCATAATTATTTTCTTGCTGCATCTGGTTTTAGAAATCCACATTTGTAAAATAGCAATATTTTGTTTCTTTAATTTATCATTTATTACTCTTACAGCCTTTGGAGAGAAAAAATAGTATACTATAATGTCTAAAGCAATTTTCAATTGCTGTTAATTTCATTATCAGTGGAAATCATGGAAAGTCATGAATTTTCTTGGTAAATAGTATGAACCATGATAAAGATAATTTACATTGGACTTTTCTTAATATAAGTACTGAAAAGTATAAAATTTAGATACCGGTATGTCAAATAGATTTGTGTTAAAACAGTCTCAGTAAAATCGGAATTTCTATCAAATTATGTCATTTTGTACACACAAATTAAATTATTTACATTAACAAATTATAAATATTGCAAAACGATACCACTATCATTTCTAATTTCATGTAAATGTGTATCAAAAAGCATTGTTATATTTCTACTTACATGTAAAAAAGAAAAAGAAAATTAAGAACAAAAAACAGTATATTTAATATTTTAAATTTCCTATTTATTTTTCATCATTTGAAAATTTAATATTTATTTCTGTAATTATATATGTATGTTATTTATTTATATATTTATATATATATATATATTTATTTATTTGTTTATTTTCGGTTGGGTTGGGTTTGGGTTTTTAATTTTTTTTATTTCATTGAAATAATTTATTAAAAATAATTATGTTGACAAATTTGGTTGAATTTACACTACTCTGCAAACGAATAATTAGTGGTTTTAAACACGTATATCTTCATATTAAATCGCGATAACAAACATTGAATAGAACCCGGAAGTAAAAAGGCGAAGAATGGAACGTGGCTTTTTACAAATTAAAACTTTTTTAAATGCTGTTACCGTATTTTTTTTTATTGCAAACACTCAAGTATTATCAGTCAAATATGTACACATTTAATGGTTTTGGCATGGTAGCTATAGGATAGAAAGTTGAAAGAACGGTAGGGAGTAGCCTACATGGTTGGGGAAAACCCACGATTTGACTGGACATTACTGTGTTCTTTTTTTTTTCCATTTAAAAAAAAATAAATGTTTTACTACCAACTGCGGAATTTCGTAGATGTTTATTATTTACTTTAATTTTTAGCCGTTCTACTCTTTAGTCACATACATGCTCACAATTAGGTCGGGAATAATAGAGTGAATATACCGATCGGTGTTTTACGACAATACAAATTTAGAAAAAGGAATGGTGTATAGTGCACGAGCGCCACCTGTTGGAAAGTCTCTGATACAATCCTATTGTTAGACATGTGCAAGTCGATTAATTTTCTAACTGAAAACGGTAAACGATAAACCACTGGGTAAATATACATGGAAGAATTCGTCTGTAGTTGATTACAACATTGCCTCTTTGTCTCTTGTAAAATACATAAATATTTTTGAAATAAGCAATTTCAATCCTATACTTTCAGATATCCATTGTGCACTTCACCTTGAGTTATCAATCACAAGCGACGCCAAGACTCCTCCAAATAAGTTATCTAACGATACTCAGTTAAAGAGAAATAAAACAAGGAAACTAGGAATCAGATCAGCTACAAGATATAGTAATAATATTAATGATGAACAAATTACCAAAATAATACTGATGATCTTTATAGAAATATTGATGCAGTTAACAATGAAACAATTAACACATTAGTAAACGACTTTACACAAGTTATGAAGGAAAGTGCAGAGAGAACAGTCAGTAATATTGACAACAATAAAAAATATATATTAGAAAACAGTATCAAATAATAAAGCATAGTTTGGAAAGGAATGTATAACACAAAGATATCATTTTCATAAAGCAAGGCTTAAATTTAACCATACAAAATGTACTACTGATCAACAAACGATGGTAAATTGTGGTAAGATGTATAGAAAAACAGTCAAACACCACACACGCAAGTATAATAAGTCTGCAGAAGAAAACAAAATAGGAAATTGCAATCAAATAAACCAAAAGAATTTTGGAACTTACTTAATTCATTAAATGAAAAAAACCCAAACAAATGAAATAGATAAATTATTTGAATTTAATTTTCTTTTTATGAAACCAGTAATGATGAATGTGAATATATAAATATCGATATCAGTTTTCAAAGTAATATCCTTAATGATGATATTTGTAAGCATGGAATTCATTCTGCTATTAGAACAACAACTAGTCCCCCAAAAAACAAACAAACAAATGAAAGAGATAAATTATTTGAAATAAAAAAAATAAAAAATTATGAAACCAGTAATGATGAATATGAATATATAAATATCCTTAATGATGATATTTGTAAGCATGGAATTGACAAACAAATGAAATAGATAAATTATTTGAATTAAATTTTGTTTTAAAAAAAAATGAAATCAGTAATGATGAATATGAATATATAAATATCGATATCAGTTGTGAAAGTAATATCCTCAATGATGATATTTGTAAGCATGGAATTAATTCTGCTATTAGAACAACAAAGCCATGGGCGTAGATGGAATTCCAAAGGAGTATTTTAAATATGCTGAAACTAAACTAGTCTCCATTTTAGAACACAAAACCCTGTTTAATCTCATTTGTAACACCGGCATGCTGCCTGATGATTGGTTAGCTGGCATTATTAAACCTATTTACAAGACGAAGGGCACTCCAAAATACCCTGAATCTTATAGACCTATAATAAAAGTAAGCTGTTTTGGAAAATGTTTCCCATCTATTCTAAACAAAAGAATCCTTCACTTTCTGGAATCAACAGAAACACTTAAAAGAAATTCAAGCTGGTTTTAGACAATGTTCTAGAACAAATAACCATATTTTCTCCTTATATGCATTGCATCAAATAGTCAAACAACAACAGAAAAACTTTATTGCGCCGTTATAGATTTTTCAAAAGCATTTGTCACAGTATGGCATACATGCCTGTGGAAAATTATTTTAAATTTAAATATAAATGGACATTTTTTTAGAATTGTTACTGACATGTACAAAGTTATCAAATCATGTTTTAATCACAACAACAAATGTTCTTATTTTCTATGTCAAAATTGCAGCTAAACATGTTTGTAAATCACCTCCACATATCACCGTATGGTGAAATGACTGTAAATAAGGTTCTGTTCCGTTTTGTTCTAAACGCTATCCGTTATCTCCGAAATGAGCAGCTTCACCACCAATTTTATTTTGATTCACTTTAAAGACAGACAGACAGACAGACAGATACATAGTTTATTCAAGTCTCACCTCATTACAACAAAATAAAAATACAATATATACATACAATCAATAAAAGTAATAAAATTGTAATGAGCCACTCTATACTGAGTTACGAGAGATTATTGAATAAAAACATCTAAAGAAGACAAAAAAAGAAACAAATATACAGCTAAAACAATTGCAGCACAGATAAAACAATAAGATATATACACGAATCATTTCATAGTGTATACAAGGGATTTTCTATGTTTAAGAATAAAATAGCAGGTTTTGGCAGATAAAATACATATATCGGGACAGGACAAGATAAAAGACACTTTTTGGATGTCGGTGCAGTGATCAAAATTTAAAAGTAATGTCCTACAGTAAGCGAGTACTTCTAATCTAATATTTACATATAACGGACATTCAAGTAAAACGTGGCACTCGTCTTCAATGTGGTTGGGACAATTAAAACACGTTCTTTCTTCCAGTGTTATATTATTGTATCGACCGGTTTCAACTTTCAGGGGCGCAACTCCGCATCTAAACTTAGCGACAGCACTTCTGTGGTATCGAGGCAAGTAACTGGTTACATAGGGCTCTACTTTAAAAATATCTTTAAAACAAGAATAAATTCTTAATTTATTGCCCCCGACACCTGTTCTGCCGTGTGGTTGTATTAACGCCCGTTTCCATTCTGTTAAGACTTCTTCGTTGACTCTGTCCTTCACCTTGTTGACTACATACTTTTTACCATATTTGCATTGTAAGTTAAGGAAGTGATTTAGCCCTGTAGTGGCTCAACTTTCATTGTATTTTGGGACATTTTGTTTTCGTACATACAAATGTATTTCAAGACCAAATGCAGTTTGGGCTATAACAAACATTAGGATACAAGAAACACACTGTATATACATAGTTGAAAACATGTTATAACGGCAGACACCTGAGGAATATGTTGTGAACACATTTCTTGGTACGTCATTCCATTCACAAACACTATCTTAATACATTTTTGCAGGATTGGTCGTTCTTATAATTTTGTATTACTGTAAATTCGAAGGGGAAAAACTGTCAAAAGAATTGTTGGCGTCACAGGCTATACACGTTTTCCTCGTGCTAGTATTCGCCATGTTGTATACCGTGAAGAAGAGGACTTGCCTGTCACATAAGATGTATATGTAAAAGAGAGAAGTTTATTAACATTGTTGAAGTAAGCTACATATTATGTTTATTATGCATAGGAAATCGACACAGGAAGTCAAAACGTAAAGTTATCAGTCCATCCATTTCTAAAACTGAAGACAATAGGTCGCAAATGGCTGATGGTAATAAGGCAGAAGCGCCAGAATCGTCTGAGAGATTACTAACCAAGTTTGACACTCAAGCGATAGCTAAAGAGATAAAAAAAATATATAATCATCTCCGATTTTTGTGCTTATAGTGGAAGAAATTTGTAAGTAAATCTCTAAAACTGGAACAAAAGATTGACGATCTAGAACAGTATACTAGACGTTATAGTTTGCGTGTATCGCGGATCGACGAAAAACCAGGAGAGGACACGGACAATAATTTGTGTATGTTTGTCTATAATGTCTTGGGAATAAAACCCCAAAGTAGGGAGATCAACAGGTCGCATCGCCTCGAGCCCCCAGGTGCTGGTAAACGACTATCACTAATAGTTTGATTCATCAATTATCAGGCCAGAAGACGTTTTTATAAGGGTCGCATGAAGTTAAACAATTCCCGCACTCCTGATGGCGTTCGAGTTTTTGTCGCATCCCGGTACTGTCTCCCTCCCATAGCGAGTTTATATGGCCCGACGAGGACGTGTAAGACTAGTATACAGACTTCGCTCTCACTTTCAACAAACAACTAACCATTAACCTCTGCCCTGGACAGGAAGCCTAGACATCCACGTTGTATTTCTCATAATAACCTGTCTGGCCTCAGACCACAATTAATTTTGCTATATGTTTCTATATAGCCTTAGTGGCTATAACATTTTTATTAATATCAGCAGGCCTGTGAAGTTTTGTATGTACCTTTGCCTGCATGGGGGACACATACCCTGAAAAGGACAACCCCTGTTGTCCAGCTCTTTCTCCCAGCATATTGGTTTAAACAGACACACCCTCTAAACCAGGCCGGAGTACACCCATTTTACACAAAAAGCACTACTTTTGCATAGGCCGGAATTACCACAAACAAGTCTTCAATGTCAACAAGTTACACATGTTTACAAACTACATGCTATCCCCTGTCACTTCAGTCAAACAGTTGCCACTTCATAGCTGTCTGCCATGAAATAATCACAGTCAAACAGCAGACTACTTGCGCGGTCAAACTTCCGGATTTTGGACAACCAAATGGGAAGATAACTGTAATCTGAGGCCTATCAGTCCATTTTTCCCCCTAAAAACTGGCCCACACTAATGCATTCCAATGATATACATATTAAAGCAATGCTCAGTAAGTATCGGGATGTCACCTTTAAACTGAGAGTATATAGAGGCTGTGTTAAAACACCTACCACAGTGCCTTGCCATGGCCAATTTTAGCAATGGAAACTTGAGGGACACCAACTTCAAAATGTAATAACTTTATCAAATTTTGGAATTTCTTCATACTATGAGCAGTTATTTTTTCTTCTACATATGTTCTATCTGCACAGTGTTGTCTTGGAAAGATTTTGAAATATTTAAAGGAAAACAAATCGATCATTAGATTTTACTTCATTTTTAATTAAATATTAAACCTAAATTTAAATTTTTGAAAAAAATTAAAATCTAAAACTGTAAAAGTTTGCATTTTAGATATGATAAGTGGAGGCTTATTAAAGATATGGTGACTGAATTCATGGTACATTATTAGAAATGTGTCAGAGGGATGGTGAAAGTCACAAAATTGGGGCCATTTGCAACATATTTTTACACACTAATTTCAGGGAAAATTAGACATGATAGACCTCAGATTCAATTTTGACCTGCTGTATTTACTTAATCTACTTCATTTATTGTATTAGACATGTAGCCACTTTGTAAAAGGCAAAACAGTCCTTATAAATGCATGTTAATATGAATATGCCCTACAGATATTACTTAGGTATACACCATAATATGTTTTTTGTTGACGACAACTTTGAAAATGAAGATTTTGTCACAGAATGCTGATATAAATCCTACCAAGAGGTACTTGCACCATATTTTTCAGTTTCCAGTGATAACTGTTAACAAGTGTAGTCATGTGCCAGTGTCTTGGATACCTCAGTGTAGTATTTCTTGATTGGAAGGATGTTTGTAGTAATGACCACTGAATATGCATTATGGATTATTCTGCCATATGTATTACAAGCCAAATGTTAACCTTTTTGGCACATTTTCTGCAATAAACTTGACAAGTATACCAGCATCTGATTACTGAACACAATAAATACATTCAGACAGCATAGAATATTAGCCTATTAGATTTTCTAAGGATAAAAGACCATTTTTGAAAAATGACTGAAGTGTGTAATTTACATAAATGTAGGTGAAATGTATTATTAGAGTACTTAATCTTGTTAAAAACTGTATACTATTTATTTAAAGTGTTTAATTACATTTAGTAGTGATATATTCATTATATTTAGATCTTCTGTCCAATTGCAATAATTGAGACTCATTAAAATTCAATATGTAAAACAAATTTAAAATCTCAATATTGACTAACAAAATCCAACTTTTGCTCTTTTTTACCAAATTATTAGCTCAAAACTGTTAAAAAATATTGCAACAACCTGTAGTAACACCAGAGGTCATTTTATGCTATTTTGGAGGATATTGAAATTTAAAAGTTGAAAATTTTAATTTTAAGTTTTAATAAATTAAAAAAAAATGTTTTTTAATTTAATAAAATATTGAGAAAATAAATAAATGAGTTTTCATATTCCTTGTGGTATTCACAATCAGTCTGTGTAATTTCACCTCTCTGGTTATAATACTTTCATCAGAATCAAGCATTTAACCGGTGTAATGTGTGAACTATATCAGGCCTCAGACCACAATTAATTTTGCTATATGTTTCTATATAGCCTTAGTGGCTATAACATTTTTATTAATATCAGCAGGCCTGTGAAGTTTTGTATGTACCTTTGCCTGCATGGGGGACACATACCCTGAAAAGGACAACCCCTGTTGTCCAGCTCTTTCTCCCAGCATATTGGTTTAAACAGACACACCCTCTAAACCAGGCCGGAGTACACCCATTTTACACAAAAAGCACTACTTTTGCATGGGCCAGAATTACCACAAACAAGTCTTCAATGTCAACAAGTTACACATGTTTACAAACTACATGCTATCCCCTGTCACTTCAGTCAAACAGTTGCCACTTCATAGCTGTCTGCCATGAAATAATCACAGTCAAACAGCAGACTACTTGCGCGGTCAAACTTCCGGATTTTGGACAACCAAATGGGAAGATAACTGTAATCTGAGGCCGTCTGAAATGAAATAACAAAGACATCAGACCAAGAATGTAATTTAAATGATATGGTACTATTTAAAGTGTAGGCTATCATGTAAATGATAAGGGTACTATGTAAAAGACAGGATATCTTGTAACTGGCAGGGATTATATGTACATTCCATAGGTATTATGTACATTGCAGGGATATCAAGCACATTTCAACGCATTATGTAACTGACAAGGATATTAATACATAAATGACAAGAATACCCTTTTATTGGAGTTATTTATATTTACTCTACATATTTAGAAACAAAACGAAGCCCAACTAGAGTATGCATAACAGTGTTTCTGTGTTCGATACTTCGTCTTTCATTTAGCGAAAATAACAAAATAGAGAAAAAATGAGACCTGCTTGCGATAATAAACAATTGCGATTATTCGATCGTTTATTATTCTAATAATAACAAAAATCAACTTATCTTCTACTGGATGCCAGTGGTACGTGGAAACAAACCCGAAAAGGCGAGAAGAGCAAAACGATTTAACAAAACATTGTATTTTTTGTCTTGAATAGTATATAACCAGACGAAAGAGGTTAATCGAAGTCCTTTGTTTCATTACGTGTCATTCAGGAGAAACCTACAATTATGCAGATACAATGTTACACTTTATAATGATAAAATACACCCACTGTTCGTAATGCTATTGTTATGCATAATCATTATTAGGTAAAATACCGGCCTCGGTGGCGTCGTGGTTAGGCCATCGGTCTACAGGCTGGTAGGTACTGGGTTCGAATCCCAGTCGAGGCATGGGATTTTTAATCCAGATACCGACTCCAAACCCTGAGTGAGTGCTCCGCAAGGGTCAGTGGGTAGGTGTAAACCACTTTCACCGACCAGTGATCCATGACTGGTTCAACAAAGGCCATGGTGTGTGCTATCCTGCCTGTGGGAAGCGCAAATAAAAGATCCCTTGCTGCCTGTCGTAAAAGAGTAGCCTATGTGGCGACAGCGGATTTCCTCTGCAAAACAGTGTCAGAATGACGATATGTTTGACGTCCAATTGCCGATGATAAGATAAAAAATCAATGTGCTCTAGTGGCGTCGTTAAATAAAACAAACTTTACTTTTATTAGGTAAAATAGGCTAAAGAGTGTTTGTAAGCATTTTAACATATTTCCATTTAATAAATCGCTTTTAACAACAAAAGTTACCTCTTAAATATCGATTTCTCTATATCGAAAGTGTTTCTGGTCGTTCTAATGTCTGTAGGTAGTATTAAACTAAACAACTCCCGGTTGTGTGAAAGTTCAAGGTGTACCGAAGTTTTGTTAGACCAGTTGTGATTAGTGATAAATGTGAGTGTGTTGGCTGTAAGCAAACATTGTTTCATCTGGGCAAATAAATGTATGCAATTTTATTTCATCTAGTACCACTGTGTTAAGTAGCCTTGTTCTTGAAACACGTATTGGGTACTGGTAAAAAATTTAGTCACATTTTGTGCGAAACTAGGGTATGCCTTTTGTAATGACTGGTAATTCTGCTGATCCATGTTCTAAATGTAAATACTACCCAGGTTGATGTAATGCGTAATAAAATGCCTAGCTCCTATTGTAATGATTCCGATTCTTAAAAAAAAAAAAACTACTAAAACAACAAAAAACTCACACGAAAAACAAACAAAAACCAACCGACATTGAAACGATCGACGTTGAAACACCATGCGCTCATTTATTTTAAATTGGAAACATGAAATGTTTGTGGTCTTGACAAAAACAGCAGTTCCCTGAATTCTTTGATTACATTAATAATTATGACATTTCCTCTCATTCTAATACCGGCCTCGGTGGCGTCGTAGTTAGGCCATCGGTCAACAGGCTGGTAGGTACTGGGTTCGGATCCCAGTCGAGGCATGTGATTTTTAATCCAGATACCGACTCCAAACCCTGAGTGAGTGCTAACGCAAGGCTCAGTGGGTAGGTGTAAACCACTTGCACCGACCAGTGATCCATAACTGGTTCAACAAAGGCCAAGGTTTGTGCAATCCTGCCTGTGGGAAGCGCAAATAAAAGATCCCTTGCTGTTAATTGGAAAGAGTAGCCCAGGAAGTGGCGACAGCGGGTTTCCTCTCAAAATCTGTGTGGTCCTTAATCATATGTCGGACGCCATATAACCGTAACTAAAATATGTTGAGTCCGTCGTTAAATAAAACATTTCTTTCTTTCTTTCTCATTCAAATAATCTTAATATATAAAAGAAACCCTTTCAATTTCTCCCAGGATTTCAATTTGTTTCGACCCTTTCTGCCAGGATCCGACGAATCTGTCTTCTGAACTGTCCACACCATCGCCTACCTGTCTCTACTTCCTCCACTGGTGCCATGCACCTACCTGGCATCCTCGTCCTCTGCTGCTAATAAAGCTGGTCTGACCCACGGCACTAACTAACGACCGCCGGTAGTAGGGGTGCATTGTAGGTGATTACAAGTGCCTCTTAACAATGTCAGAAGTAAACACTCAACACTTCCCGAACATTGCAACAACTGTCGTACAAAACAAGGGGCAGATTTGGAGGTATTGCTATTCTCATAAAACAAGAAATAGCCAAATAAATCATGGTTTTTTTTGGTATCCTATCTGAATATGTACTTCGGAGTAAAATCGATAGAAAGTTAATAAATTTGGAGCACGATCTGCATTTTGTCGCAGTTTATATCCCACCTGAAACATCTGTGTACCATAATGCAGATACATTTTAAGCTGTAAAACAAGAACTCTTTGGCCATATTAAAAACACAGATTACGTACTTTTGCTTGATTATATGAATGCTAGGACCAGTAATTTTCCTGATTTAACTTCTGATTATAACATTGCCAATATTTTTTATTTAGATGAAGATGTGCGTGGATATCTGATTGGCGCTGCATGTCTAGCAAATATGGTAAGTCCCTTAACCAGAGTCAGCCAAGACATGACAAGACCAAATAACAACGGTTCGCCAACAAGTCGGTGAATTTTCTAATTAAAAACGGTCAACGATAAACCGCTGGATGAATTCATCTGTAGTTCATTACACCATTGCCTATTTGTCTGTTGTAAAAAACATAAATGTTTTTGAAATGCGCGATTTTAATGCTATACTTTTAGATATCCATTGTGCATTTTACCTTGAGTTATTAATCACAAGCGACGCCAAATATCCTCCAAATAAGTTATCTAACAATACTCGGTTAAAGAGAATTAAAACAAGGAAACTAGGAATCAGGTCAGATACAAGATATAGTAATAATATTGATGATGAGAAAATTACCAAAAGAATAAGCGATATTGAGGACCGTTCTAGAAATAATGATGCAGTTAACGATGCAGTTAACGATGAAACAACA